>NC_090743.1:123100757-123400757 GCF_036898095.1 Palaemon carinicauda | reverse complement strand
GACCCACAGGAACCTTGATACGTTTTCTATCGGCCCTGTGGTGGCTGCACAACAGCTGGTCTAACCTCAGGCTCCTTTTTGGACAAGTAGCAGTAGGTTGAGGGCGTTGTTACCCGGTCTTAGTCTGCGTGAATGAAAGAGTATGTCTGACCCTTACTTCTTTCTTTATTCTCCCCTCTCTTGGGGAAGCAGCATCCTGGTCCTCGCATAGCTGACCTCGACCTCTGCAGGTAACCCATGCTTCTTTGTGCTCCTAGTATTAAGCTTAATACTGTTGCGTCTCCCATACCCTGACGAGGTGGTATGGGGAACGTCCTATCCTAGAATTCCTATCTGAAGGTCTCAAGGTCAACTTCATAGGACGAGTCACACTCTCCTCCTCACACTGCTTATGTAGGCCACTCGTTCCTAGCGATGCTAGGAACTTGTGAGGTACAGGGGCTCCCTCTCTCTAGTGCTGCTCACTGAGGGATCGAGCCCCCGGGCAAGCCTAAGTCAGTAAGGCTGGGGACTTTCCACCCTTCCTAAGGGGTAAGTCACCCTCTGTAAATAGCGTGGTTTGTATTTCGGTTATGGAACAAATGACAAATTCGAAGATAATTTGTACTTTTCCTAACCATACAAACCTTAGCTATTTACACATATGTGCCCGCCATCCCTGACCCCCAAGTCAAGTCTTACCTCTAAGTGAAGTGAAGCAAGTCACCGGTGTGTGGAGGGGGGAGGGGTAGCAAGCTACCCTTCCCCACCCCCCGCTAACTAGCGCGGGGGTAATTAACCCTCGTTAAAACTATTGGCTCGTCATTTCAGCTGCGCTAAAAGGTAAACCCTCTGTAAATAGCTAAGGTTTGTATGGTTAGGAAAAATACAAATTATCTTCGAATTTGTCATATTACTTGGGTTATTACTTATATAATTTATGATAGATTTTTTAATTTATTTTAAATAATTTTGATGGATCTTACCTCTAGGTTATATTGCTTATATCTTTGAAGTGTAAGCTGTCAACATTCTTAAAAGGAAGAATTCTTTACATACCTTCTCCACCATGGAATTCCTGTGTATGACTGTCAACCCAGGGAAGGAGACATCTGAATGGTTCTTACACATAGAAAGCCACCCCTCTCATGGTCCTTACCACTGACAATTTTTCTCAAATCTCCTGTGATTTATTCCTGAATACAAACCAATTAAGTATGACGTCAGCGAAGCTGGAAAGAGCCGTTTAAATTTTATTCAATTTATTCAGTCTTTTAGATTGAATAAATGTTCTTATAGGTCATAATGTTGTAGGATATTAAAGGATGAAGACAAAGATATGCAGTAGTTTTAAATATTTAACTTAGCCGGTGAATATATAATAGCTGAGCCTCCGGCGGCTCGACAGAAAAACACACAAAAACTCGCGAGCGATCGCTATGAAGGTTGCGGGTGTGCCCACTAGCGCCAACTATCGGCCAGATACCGCATATACATGTAAACAGACCCAATTTTTCTCTGTCGGTCTGATCGACAAGACGTACCATTACTCGCTGTTAACCTGTTCAACAGTCTTGGTGAAGTACTTCCTTTTGGTTTGAGCTTTCGCAGTGCAGGTGTTTTATCTTCAACTTAAATCTTGAACTCATTTTTGGATAGATTTCATTGTTGATGACTTTGGATTGTTTTTTGGACTTTCTTTGACTTTTAAATGGCCGACCCTTCCCTTAGTACGGAAGTGTGTTTTAGGCTTTTAGCAATTATCTTATCACGTTATAAATTGTTGTTGTTAATTATAGATTTTCCTCTATATATTTTATATCTCAACCGCCTTTATTAGGCCTCTTCGATTAGCTTTCCATTTATAATAAACATCAAGATAAATTTTACTGATTTGTTTATATGCGACCTTACCTATTCCTCCCCTAATCCGAGAGTAGGCGGTCCTAACTTGGAAACCGAAGTTAAACAACGTTGAGCCCTTTCAATCGTAAATAACTTTTACAGAGAAAATGATTTAAAACTTATTAAATGAATATTTGTTAGTAGATATTTTATGAAAGATTTTCTTTGAATAGTCTTCGTACTGTTTCAAAGATGAACTAACGTTTAGTTTATTTATGCTACGCAGTTTGCGCTCTATCGTTACGATAGAGAGAGAGAGAATCACGGTTTCACTTTGCAGAAAGAGTAAATCGATTCTGACGTTTTGTTCATTCTTCTTTCAAACTTAAATGTTTTAAATACTAATTTAAAGGAACTTGTTAATTTTCAATTTCTTAGTCCCTTCAGTTTTTTCCTTTGGTCAAATAACCTGTTTATTGACGAAAGGTAAGTGGGCTTTTCTCTTCGGTGCGAAATCAAGAGAGAGAGAGAGAGAGGAAGAGAGAACGTTCCGATCTTTATTCTCGTCCCAAGCGAGTAACGTTGTTCTCGAGTCAGTTTTTTACTCTCGTCCCTAGTCTCTGTACGGGGAGAAAGGATAAAACGTTTTTAGTTTTTATTCTCGTCCCAAGGCACTGTACGGTGAGAGATTGAAAACGTAGTTTTGAATGAACTAGTGTTTAGTCTCCTCCCCAACCACTGATCTTTTTATCTTAATATATGTTTACTGTTTTTTGCTTGTATTAATGTGCTTACATTATACGACTTATTTCGCAATTATAACCTTTTGATGAGGGTAGAATTGCGTGCTTCAGGTAGAAATCAATTTTATTCATGCCTAATGTGAATTGTTGAAAAATTCGATTTCAGTGAAGTAAGTGCAAAACAGAAAATCGTAGTGATAAAGTGATAATTGCGCAAAGTGTTATCAGTGTTGCGACCGAGGGTTCGTCTGTTCGTGCCTGTCGTTCGCCTAGTCCGAGACCTCTTGCAAGCTCCCAAGCCCAGGGGAGAAGTAATGTCGTACGACTTATGGGTTCGAGAGGCCTTGATCAGCGAACAGACGTTCCCTCTATGGTTTCAGGCGTGTCTCATCAAGACCGCCCCTACCATAAGACGAGCGAGACGATTTTCTCCTCGTCATCCGAAGGCTTTTCGCGTAAGAAACCGTGGAGCAAGGTTCCGAGGCCCTTAAAGCGAAAGTCAGTCCTTTCAGGACAGGTCCAGCGTCCTGGTTGTAGCCATTAGGACAGCTCTGACCCTATGCAGTCATCGGAAGACTGCTCGCCGCCTAAACAAAAGCGTAACACAGGCTCCGAGAGTCTTATTGTAGGCAAGGTTTTGCAGTCACAGACGTTACCCTCGTCTCTTACCGCACCCTTTCCCGTTGATCCTAAATGGGTTGTACGGCAAGACATGCAGAATAAGCTTGCCTCTCTTATGGAGGACTATTCTGCTGAGCAGGTTCACGATGATCCTCGCCGCTTAGCTGATCGAGATCCTGGCCGTCAGCCGCCCAAATGAGCCTTTGCTCGTCCTGTTGACATTGACGTTACAAAGTCACGTCAATCGTGTTTTGTAGAGCCTCACTCGATGCAGTCCCGTGTTGACTCTCAGCCGCTTGTGGACGTTCAGCCACTGCCGCTTGCTCTTGTTGACGTTCAGGACGTTCGCCAACCAGCATAGTCAAGCACCGCAGTCAAGAGTTGTTTTGACTGCTCAGTCTAGGCAGTCAAGGCAGTCTCGAGTTGACGTTGAGCGTCCTCCCGCACCTGTTGTTGTTGCTGGTCAGTCCTTTAAGCAGTTACATGACATAGCGTCCTTGACTGCTACTGTTGCTCCTTTGCGTGTGGACTCTGCTTGTCAAGCATTGCCACCACGGCAGGTCTCTCCCTTGCTTGAGACTCGGCAATTGTCGGACAAGGTTCCTTCAGATGAGGAAGTTGCTGATCCCCCTCCTACTGATATTCCCTTGAGGACTCTGTCAGATGGAGAGGAGCCTAAAGCTGCTCAGCCCTCTATGGACTTTAAATAAATCATGCTGATTTTTAAGGATCTTTGTCCGGATCTTTTTGTAACTGCTGCTCCTCGTTCGCCTAAACGTCAGAGTTTACACTAGGCCTAGCTACTTCGAAGCCGTTGTTTTCTAAGCTAGTGCTCTCTCGCTCTTCTAAGAGAGCTTTACGTTTGCTAGGCGACTGGTTAATCACCAGGAGGAGTTTGGGGGAGACAGCCTTTGCTTTCCCTACTTTTAAGCTGGCTTATAGAGCGAGAGTCTGATATGACACGGGAGAAGTTCTCGGCTTGGGAGTTCCTGCCTCTGCCCAGATAGACTTCTAAAACCTCATAGACTCTCCCTGGCGCCTGGCCATGAGACGCTCCAAGATTTTATGGTCGGCTTCAGAGCTAGACCATCTCCTGTTAGGAGTTTTTTCGAGCGTTTGAAGTTTTGCTGTACAATTATGTCATGCATAAACAAGGCTATCAGGGATGGCTCCAATAATCTGACAGCCACGTTCTCTGCAGGAACAAGTCTACAGGGATGGCTCCAATGATCTGGCAGCCATGTTCACTGCAGGAGTACGTAAGAGGCAAGTGCGCTCAATGTGTTCATTGTCAAGACAAACTTCACGATGAAGTCTACCAGGCTGTCTTGACAGCATTAATGGAAGGCGACTGGATGGTCTCTCTCAACCTTCAGGAGGCATACTTCCACATTCCTATACACCCGGATTCCCAACCGTTTCTGAGGTTTGTTTACAGGAATGTGGGGTACCAGTTTCGAGCCCTGTGCTTTGGCCTCAGTCCTGCTCCTCTCGTGTTTACGAGGCTCATGAGGAATGTGGCAAAATCCCTCCATCTATCAGGAATCCGAGCCTCCCTGTACTTGGACGACTGGCTTCTCAGAGCATCGTCCAGTCTTCGCTGTCTGCAGGATCTACTTTGGACGTTGAGTCTGGCCAGGGAGTTAGGACTTTTGGTCAACCTAGAAAAGTCCCAACTGATCCCATCCCAGATTATTCTATATTTGGGAATGGAGATTCGCAGTCCAGTTTTTTCGGGCTTTTCCGTCTGCCACCCGAATAGTACAAGCCCTGCTCGAAGTCCAACTAATGCTGAAAAGAGAACGTTTGTTCAGTCAGGAGTTGGAACAGTCTCGTAGGGACTCTCTCATCCCTGGAGCAGTTTGTCTCGCTAGGGAGACTACACCTTCGGCCTCTCCAGTTCCATCTAGCCTCTCACTGGAACAAGGACAAGACGTTAGAGACGGTATCATTCCCAGTCTCCGAACCAGTAAAGGCATGCCTGAAATGGTGGGACAGCAATATCAGTCTGAGAGAGGGACTATCCCTAGCAGTCAAGAACCCAAACCACGTGTTGTTCTCAGACGCGTCGGATTTGGGTTGGGGTGCGACCCTGGACGGTCGGGAATGCTCGGGTCTGTGGACCTCAAGTCAGAAGAGCATGCACATCAACGGCATGGAGCTATTAGCAGTCCACTTGGCCTTGATGAAATTCGAAAGCTTTCCTCGAAACTAAGTGGTAGAGGTCAACTCAGACAACACCACAGCTTTGGCTTACATCTCCAAGCAAGGAGGCACACACTCCTTCACGCTGCTCGAGATCGCAAGGGACCTTCTCATATGGTCAAGAAATCGAGGCATCTCCCTGTTGACGAGATTCATCCAGGGGGACTTGAACGTCTTGGCAGACTGTCTCAGTCGGAGGGGTCAGGTGATACCCACGGAATGGACCCTCCACAAGGACGTGGGCAAGAGTCTTTGGGCTACTTGGGGTCAACCCACCATAGACCTCTTTGCCTCCTCGTTGACCATAAGGTTACCAATCTATTGCTCTCCAGTCCTAGATACAGAAGCAATCCACATAGACGCGTTTCTACTGGATTGGTCTCATCTGGACTTATATGCATTCCCACCATTCAAGATAGTCAACAAGGTACTGCAGAAGTTCGCCTCTCACGAAGGGACAGGGTTGACGTTGGTTGGTACCCTCTGGCCCGCGAGAGAGTGGTTCACCGAGGTACTTCAATGGCTGGTAGACATTCCAAGAAGTCTTCCTCTAAGGTTAGATCTCTTACGTCAGCCCCACGTTAAGAATGTTCATCAAAGCCTCCCCGCGCTTCGTCTGACTGCCTTCAGACTATCGAGAGACTCTCAAGAGCTCGAGGCTTTTCGAAGGAGGCAGCCAGTGTGTTTGCGAGAGCTAGGAGAGCTTCTACCTTCAGAGTATACCAGTCGAAGTGGGAAGTCTTTCGAGATTGGTGCAAGCCAGCATCTATGTCCTCTTCCAGTACCTCTGTAGCCCAATCGGAGATTTTCTTTTACATCTGAGAAATGTTCGCTCCCTCTCAGCTCCCACGATTTAGGGCTACAGGAACATGTTGGCTTCGGTCTTTCGTCATAGAGGCTTAGATCTTTCCAACAATTAAGATCTCCAAGATCTCCTTAAGTCTTTCGAAACCTCTAAGGAACGTCGTTTGGCAACTCCTGGATGGAACTTAGACGTGGTCCTAAGGTTCCTCATGTCAGACAGGTTTGAGCCATTACATTCAGCCTCCCTGAAGGATCTCACCCTCAAGACGCTTTTCCTAGTGTGCTTGGCTTCGGCTAAAAGGGTCAGTGAAATTCATGCCTTCAGTAAGAACATCGGCTTTTCTACAGAAAAAGCCACATGTTCACTTCAACTTGGTTTCCTGGCCAAAAATGAACTGCCTTCTCGTCCTTGGCCTAAGTCTTTTGATATACCTTGCCTGTCAGAGATCGTAGGCAACGAACTTGAAAGAGTGCTGTGTCCAGTTAGAGCTCTTAAGTTCTACTTAGCTCGGACTAAGTCCTTACGAGGTGGATCTGAGGCATTATGGTGCTCAGTTAAGAAACCATCATTGCCTATGTCAAAGAATGCTTTGTCATATTTTATCAGACTTTTAATACGAGAGGCTCATTCTCACTTGAATGAAAAAGACCGATGCTTGCTTAAGGTTAAGACGCACGAAATAAGAGCTATAGCTACTTCCGTGGCCTTTAAGCAAAATAAATCTCTGTAAAGTATTATGGACGCGACCGTTTGGAGAAACAAATCGGTATTCGCGTCATTTTACTTAAAAGATGTCCAGACTCTTTACGAGGACTGCTACACACTGGGTCCATTCGTTACAGCGAATGCAGTAGTGGGTAAGGGTTCTACCACTACATTCCCTTAATTCCAATATCCTTTTAATCTGCTCTTGAAATGTTTTTTAATTGGGTTGTACGGAAGGCTAAGAAGCTTTTCGCAGCCTTTTTTGATTTGGCGGGTGGTCAAATGTCATTTCTTGAGAGCGCCCAGATTAGGGGTTTGATGAGGTCCTGTTGTATGGGTTGCAGCCCTTAATACTTCAGCTCCTGGGAGTCTTTCAGCATCCTAAGAGGATCGCTGGGCTTCGTGAGGAAGACAGACTAATAAGGCAGAGTAATCGTCTAAGTCAACTTCCTTACCAGGTACCCTTATATATTTGGGTTTTGTTATGATATAACTGTCAAAAACTCTAAGCATATACGCTGTAAACTTAATTAACTCTGGTCTCTACCCACCACCATGGGTGTGAATCAGCTATTATATATTCACCGGCTAAGTTAAATATTTAAAAATGATATTTTAATTATAAAGTAAATTTTTGAATATACTTACCCGGTGAATATATAAATTAAAGGCCCCCCCTCCTCCCCGATAGAGACCCAGCGGGATGAGAAAAATTGGGTCTGTTTACATGTATATGCGGTATCTGGCCGATAGTTGGCGCTAGTGGGCACACCCGCAACCTTCATAGCGATCGCTCGCGAGTTTTTGTGTGTTTTTCTGTCGAGCCGCCGGAGGCTCAGCTATTATATATTCACCGGGTAAGTATATTCAAAAATTTATTTTATAATTAAAATATCATTTTTCTAAAAAACTGTAGATATGTGACAGTTTTCTGAGCAAATCTGCCATTAGCCGCAACATACTTATTCCTGTTGGGTGGCATGTCTGTAGTTGTTCATTCCATTTTTAGTGTGGCCTCATGACGGTAGTTGTGAACCTAATGAAGTTGGAATTCATTAGAAATTGATGATGCTCTGTCCTAGGAAGGAGTTTTTGCTGCTGCCAACTGTTAAGAGGAACGGCACCACCCTCCTTCTCTGCAGTGTCATCCCGACTCTAGTACTAAAGGTTGAGGGCACATCACCTGGTAGTGTTGTCTTTTCTCCTGTGAGAGCATCGTCGTTGACTTGCACGACCCCATAAAGGGCAAACTTCAAGTTCCTTGTTCTCCTCTGCCTTATCTTTGTTAGTCTTCTCTGCCATTTCTAGAAGAACAAATTAAAGACGTCATTGAAGAACCAATCGATGGGAGTCGTCTATGAGTGATCCCGACCGATCTCTCCGTGTGCGCATAGGAGAGATTTGGTATCGAGGGGGATTCTGGGAAGTGTTTCAGTACACGGACCAGGTGCTCACACGCTTGTTCCCGATGCTCAGTCTTTCACAGAACTGAGCAAGTGCACTGTCAGTCAGGATGAAGGGCAGTGCCCTTCTTTCCCCTTTCTTGGACAATCAATTCTCTCTCTCTCTCTCTCTCTCTCTCTCCTCTCTCTCTCTCTCTCTCTCTCTCTCTCTCTCTCTCTCTCTCTCTTTTTTTGAACTGAATAGAGTGCCCTCGACCAAACATGTTGGTGTTACTACTTCTGACCTGATGAAGAAGCAGAAGACTGATCAGTCGGAGTTTAGTGTGACTTTGACTGATCTCTCCCTGATTATGTGAGGGGAATGTTGCATACCGAGCACATATCCACCCGGGAAAAGGGGTCCTAGTAAAGCCAGCCTTCATTTTTCACTAGGGTTAGGTAAGAAGACGACCATCACAAAGATAAAAACTGCGTAATATGTATTGTGAATGGCTGAATTTGCGAAGCGAGAACCTGCAAATATCAAGGTCAGACTACTCATAATATTGATTTGATGTTAACCCTTTTACCCCCAAAGGACGTACTGGTACGTTTCACAGAAGCCATCCCTTTACCCCCATGGACGTACCGGCACGTCCTTGCAAAAAAATGCTATAAAAATTGGTTTTTCATATTTTTTGATAATTTTTTGAGAAAATTCAGGCATTTTCCAAGAGAATGAGACCAACCTGACCTCTCTATGACAAAAACTAAGGCTGTTAGAGCAATTTAAAGAAAATATACTGCAAAATGTGCTGGGAAAAAAAATAACCCCTTGGGGGTTAAGGTTGGAAATTTCCAAATACCCCGGGGGTAAAAGGGTTAACAAAGTAGCTTGGTGAAGAAGTTAAATTACTCATGAAATATTGATGATGCTGTTGAGGGTGAACCAGACCACATACAGATTTGGATTTGAGTGCCCCATTAAATTGACTGGAGTGTTACCGTCGGCACATAGAGCTGTGGCAGAGTGCCGTTTTAAGACATTCCATTCTAGTGTGGGTGAAAGTGTCCATATATATATATATGCTTGTGTTTTTTATGTTACTTTTAAGTTGTTTTTGGGTATATTTTTGTATGTATTTGTAGTAATAATTATAGGTTGGTTAGTTTAAATGTCCTTCCTGTGCAAGAGTCCAGTTGTAAGATAAAAAAAATGGGAAAGTTTGTATTGAACAGACTAGTCAGTAAGTAATATTCAAAGGATTTTATTTTTTTCACCCTGCCACAGATTGAGTAATGTAATTTGTTCCAAGCCCTGGGTCTGGACTGTCTACCTCTCCATGTGTGCATGCAAGTGTTCGTTTTGATCTCAGCTTAGCCCCTTTCGAACTGGATGTGTCTTGAAGTACCTCGACGACGGACAGTTGCTTAGGGTTCAAGATTGACTAATCTTTTTGTCGCAGTCTAGAAATCAGTGGAAATTGGGAAAAGTTGAGTTTAACACTCAAGCAGAAAATGAAGTACCTGGGCATGCTGGCACAGCAGTAACTGAAGTGTTCTCTTCAGAAGATTGCATCACGAGACTCGAAGAGGTAGCTCAACCATTCTTGTTCAAGCGTGGACTCTCGATACGGCTGTGTCTTAAGCATCACTAGTCAGTAGCCAGCGATCTCTCATTCCACCTTTTTCCAGTGGAGCAGGTGGTACAGGATTATCTTTCTTGGCGGTTGAATGACGAAACACTACCATGAGAGTTGCACTCATCTCCCACTTCCAGAGATGCTTCTATTTTTGGATGCATCCAAGGGAAATTGGGGAACACACCTCAGGGATCAAGTTGCTTCCGGTATGTTGTCCCCAGAGAAAAACTCCATCATAGGTAGTAGGTTGGCCATGGCACCAGCCACCTGTTAAGATACTACTGCTAGAGTTATGGGGTCCTTTGACTGACCAGACAGTACTACATGGGATCCTTCTCTGTGGTTATTGTTCACTTTTCCTTTGCCTACACATACACTGAATAGTCTGGCCTATTCTTTACAGATTCTCCTCTGTCTTCATACACCTAACAACAGTGAGATTACCAGATTACCAAACAAGACTTCTTCACCCAAGGGGTTAACTACTGGACTGTAATTGTTCAGTGGCTACTTTCCTCTTGGTAAGGGTAAAGGAGACTCTAGGTATGGTAAGCAGCTCTTCTAGGAGGACACTCCAAAATCAAACCATTGTGGTAGTGCCATAGACTGTACCATGGTCTTCCACTGTCTTGGGTTAGAGTTCTCTTGCTTGAGGGTACACTCGGGCACACCATTCTATTTAGTTTTTCTTCCTCTTGATTTGTTAAAGTTTTTATGGTTTGTATAGAAAATATTTATTTTAATGTTGTTACTCTTAAAATATTTTATTTTTCCTTATTTCCTTTCCTCACTGGCCTATTTTCCCTGTTGGGGCCCTTGGGCTTATAGCATCCTGCTTTTCCAACTAGGGTTGTAGCTTAGCAAGTAATAATAATAATAATATTAACCTGTTGGAAATGCAAGCAGCATTCTTATCACAACAACTTTTTTCCAATAGAGTTTGATAGTGTGCTTAGTATTGCTGATGAGCTACAGCACTAGTGTTGTCTCACATGCCAACAAGCTTGGGGGTTTGTCTTCTACAGTCTTTGTGAGTTGACAAAGCAGGTGCATATTTTGGGCAGTGGACTATGCTGTGAAGCAGTCAGCAAAATTAATTCAAAGTAAGAGGAAGGTATTAGCATACGCACTCATTCACCAGGGGCAGGTTGTACGTTCAAAGTGGTACTTTTATCCTCTGCATGGCAGGGAGGTTTCTTCCTCTATGGGGACCACATGTGATCAACCTGTTTGCTAAATGCCTAAACAGGAAACTCACTAGGTTCTGTTTCCCTGTTTCAGACCCATGGGAATTGATTGAGGACATTGTCCAACACCCATTGTATCATCTATGTCTTTCCTACATTCAACTTGATTTTCCAGTCGCAGGATGACCCTGGTGGTTGCTGGATGTCAGATAACCACAAGACAAGTGGAATTATGATCTGTTAGCACTTCTAGTCAAGCTCCTGAAAGGGCTACCCCATAGAACACACTTCTCTCCTGTTAACTGCACCTTCAGATGTAATGTACTGTACCTTTAAGCTGTATAGTCGTTTGCACTTCGCGATTGGAGGCAGGGCACTTATGTAGCGCAACTGCAGGGGCTTGCACCTGCCCAATCAGAATAAGACCATTGACACCTCAACCAACCATACGAACGAGGCATGTAACGTCACGACGTTGTAGTCGTTACAGACATTTCATTCTGCAAATGAAATAATTACAATAACATTTTTATCCTACTTTCACAGAGAAAATGTCAACAGACCTAAATTAAAATTAAATTACACTTATATTACGACTTACAAAAACCAATAATAAGTATATTACAACAAAACCAATCAAAACAGAAATAACAAATTTGAATTTGAATTGACCAGCAAATTACAAATGGAATGGATCAATTTATACAGTTACTTACTCCAAGTTATTTAGTTGGAGGGCGCAGTCTTATTCTAAATTATTAATGGCGATCTCGAAAAGAGAACCGCCCAGCTCCAGTCCTCAAGATCAAGTGTAAAACAACAATTCTTAACCCAGATTTTCACTTATTAAAGAATTTGTCCAGTACCTAGTTTGGCAACTAAATGACCCCAAATTTTATAATTAGCTAGTTCAATAATGGAAATAAAGGACGCGATTAGTGTCTGTTTACAACCTATTACAGTTCTCACCAGCGGTCTACTAAGGAAAGTGGATTATTTTCAGTGATTCACACTATAGAATGGCTGCTTTTCTGTTAGTATCTTCTCTACCCCAGATCGCAGATTTCCTTGTCCCTCTCTTAGCCAAGAGAGGTGCCTCTTGGTTGCTGGTGAAAAAGGCTACTGCATAGCCTTGAGAACAATCTTCTGACTGATGAACATAGACCTCGGCTCCTCGTACCCACCTAGGAGTCCCTGCACAAGCCTTTGAAGATGAGCATCTGTCAAAGATCCTTGTCTGTAGATGGTATTTTAGTAAAGCAAGTTTTCAAGCTTTTGGCATCTCATATGTTACAAGTCATTCTGAAGAATGGAAAGAGGTGTCCCGTAGTTTGTTCCTGAGTTTGTGGCCAAGATCCAGCTGCCCATGACACCAGGTTCGAGTCCTCCTTTTTTTCTCAAGGGGTATTCCAGGTGGATCAGAAAGACTGGCTTCTCTGTCCTGCGGGAGATCCCTGGTGCTATCTTAACAAGACTGCTTTTCAGTTCTGGGCTGCAAAGAAAATATAGCACTGGCAAGAGAGAGAAAGAGAGATATAAGCACACTTAACTTTTAACTTTGTGAGACCATAGTAGTACCTACCTACTTTACATCTAACCAACGAGGGGTTAGAGGTCCAACCCGGGGTAAGGGCTCAATTTTTATTTTTATGGTAGATGCATACATTTAATCAGTTTCAAGAGAGATGCATTTTGTGTGTTAGGAGAATATTGAAATAATTTTATTTATTTTTTCTCAAGTTTTATGACAAAATTCTAAATATGCTTTTACTTTATTTTTGTATTACATGTATTAACATTTCCCATATATCAAATTTTTTCAATATTAAACTTAGCCGGTGATCATATAAGCTGTCAGCTCTGCTGCCCGACAGAAAAACCTAAGGACAAAATACGCCAGCGATCGCTATACAGGTGGGGGTGTACATCAACAGCGCCATCTGTCGAGCAGGTACTCAAGTACTCCATGTAAACACAGAACCAATTTTCTCTCTGTCGTGCCACCGGCAAGACCTACTAAATACGCTGTTGCTTACTGGATTGATTTTCACAGATTTTGGTGAAGTACTCATTTCTAGTTATTAGCTTTCGCTTTGCAGAGGTTATCTTCAATACTTCCTTGCATTCTTTGATTGAATTTTGGATTATTTGTTGACGACTTGGATAGATTTTGAATTCCCCTTTGACTAATTCAAGATGGCTGACCCTTCTCAAGTCCCTAAATACAGGAAGTGTAGTGCTAGGGACTGTTCAAGGCGTCTTCCGAAGGCCTCTATCGATCCGCACACCATTTGTTCCAATTGTCGGGGTAAAACCTGTCAATTGGAAGATCGATGTGAGGAATGCGTTGGGCTTTCGGAATTCGATTTTCTCGAATTCCTGAAATATTCACGTAGGCTAGAGAGAGATAGAGTCAGGAGGAGTTCATCTCGCTCAGTTGATTTTTCCTCTCCCCATGCCCCACAACCTATTCCTTCCCCTGTAGTGGTTGCTCCTGATCCCCCTTCTAGCACTCAACAACCTTCGATGGCAGATATGATGCGTGCCATCCAGGCTCTGGGTGAGAGAGTCGAGTCATTGGCGAGTGACCGTAACCAACTCATGGCAGACGTCAGGGAGTTGAAGTGCAAGAGTGCAGTGGGTAGTGACAAAGTGAGTGGTAGTGTTGTGGAAAGTGTTAGTGTTGCGCTTGAGGGTGCGTCTGTTCGTGCCTGTCGTCCTCCCAGTCCGGGACCTCTTGCAAGCTCCCAAGCCCAGGGGAGAAGCAATGTCGTACGACCAAAGGGTTCGACAGGCTTTAATCAGCGGACAGACGTTCCCTCCGTGGTTTCGGACGTATCTTGCCAAGATCGCCCCACCCACAAGAATACGAGAGAGCCCGTTTATTCCTCGTCTGCGGAAGATGTTTCTCGGAAGAAACAATGGACCAAGGTCTCACGACCTCTCAAACGCAAGGTCCCTTCCACGCAAGTCCAACGGCCCAGTTGTAGCCACTGGGTCAGTTCGGACTCGCTGCAGTCTTCAGATGACTGCACACCTCCTAAGAGAGGCAAAGCGGTACCGCAACAGGCAGTAACACCGTCTGTTGCCGCACCTGCTACTGTAGACCCTAAGTGGGCTTTGCTGCAGACCATGCAGACACAGTTGTCATCTTTAATGCAGGACTTTCGTGCGGAGAAGGTTGACGCTGCACCCGTTAGCCTACAACCAACCACGGTTGTGCGTCCAGTTGACGCTGAGGCTACCTTCTCCCGCACTCCAGCTGTGAGAGTCCCGCCACCCATGCGCACTGTACCCTGCCAGCCGCATGTTGACGTTCGCCGACGCACGGAACCCTCTGTTGACGTTCGCGAGTTACAACAACAACAACCTAAGTTGTTTTGTTTTGACGCGGTGCGTCAACCTCCGCAACCCACTGTGGTTACCCCTACTCGCCCACAGCAGACTAGACAGTCAGGAGCAGACGCTTTGCGCCCCCGCGCAGCTATGGTTGTTGCCAGCTCACAGACTGGGCAACAGTTCCATGACGTTGCGTCCAGTGCAGTCACGCATGCACCCGTGCTGCCGGACTCAGCTGACCAACCAATGCCTACTCCTTTGCCGCTTCCTCCTCAGCATTCAGACGATGGACTCTCTGATGATGACGACGCTGCACACCTTGACGACCCGCACACGGACATCGACGAACCCAAGACCACGCCTCCCTCCTTGGACTTTAGGAAAGTACTTGCACTGTTCAAGGATATGTATCCCGATCAGTTTGTTTCTGCGGCCCCACGCTCACCTCCATCTGAGTTCGCTTTAGGCACGCAGTCATCCGCGCCTGCCTTTACGAAGCTCGTCCTCGCCCGCTCGTCCAAGAGAGCTTTAAGGGTGTTGGGAGATTGGATGCAGTCCAAAAAGCACCTTGGGAAGACAGCATTCTTGTTTCCCCCCGCGAAACTCGTTTCCAGATCGAGCGTCTGGTATGCCACGGGAGAAGTTCTCGGCTTGGGAGTTCCTGCCTCTGCCCAGGGCGACTTCTCAAGTCTAGTAGACTCTCCCCGCAGGCTGGCCATGAGACGCTCCAAGATTTGTTGGACTCCTTCAGATTTAGATCATCTGATGAAAGGAGTGTTCAGAGCGTTCGAAGTGTTCAACTTTTTGGATTGGTGTTTGGGAGCGTTGAGCAGGAAGACCTCCCCTTCTGACAAGGAAACTTCCATGCTCATTATGTCCTGCATGGACAAGGCCATACGGGACGGTTCCAGTGAGCTTGCGGCTTCGTTCGTTTCCGGGGTCCTCAAGAAACGAGAAAACCTTTGCTCCTTCTTGTCAGCTGGAGTAACACAATGTCAGAGGTCGGAGCTTATGTTTGCTCCTCTCTCGAAGTGCCTTTTCCCAGAGGAGTTGATCAAGGAGATTGCTGCCTCCTTGATTCAAAAAGACACGCATGACCTAGTTGCGTCATCTGCACGCAAAGCCACCCCTTTGCCTTCCGTGTCTAGACCCAGGATGGATACTCCAGCGTCAAGATTTATTCCGCCCTTTCGTGGCAGAGCCTCCAGCAGAGGAGGTGCTCGTGCCGAAGGGAAACGTGGGAGCAAGAAGAAAGGTACCAAGTCCTTTAGAGGCAGAGTCTGACTGCCACCTTCTTCAGACAGCAGTGGGAGCCAGACTCAAGAACTACTGGCAGTCCTGGGAGAACAGGGGCGCAGATGCACAATCTGTGAAGTTGCTCAGAGAAGGGTACAAGATCCCATTCTTGCGCAAGCCCCCTCTAGCAACGACTCCCATCGACCTCTCTCCCAGGTACAGAGAGGAGGACAAGAGACTAGCTTTGAAGCAAGAGGTGTCTCTCTTACTAGAAAAGGGAGCGGTAGTCAAAGTCCGGGACCATCAATCCCCGGGCTTCTACAACCGTCTCTTCTTAGTGGTAAAGAAGACAGGAGGGTGGAGACCGGTGCTAGACGTCAGTGCTCTGAATGTCTTTGTCACCAAGCAGACGTTCGCCATGGAGACGACAAAGTCTGTTCTAGCAGCGGTCAGGAAGGAAGACTGGATGGTCTCTTTAGACCTCAAGGACGCTTACTTTCACGTCCCCATCCACCCAGATTCCCAACCTTTTCTAAGGTTCGTTTACGGGAAGGTTGTCTACCAATTTCAAGCCCTGTGCTTTGGCCTAAGTACGGCGCCTCTTGTCTTTACGAAACTGATGAGGAATATTGCCAAATTCCTGCATTTAGCAGACATCAGAGCCTCCCTCTATTTGGACGACTGGCTTTTAAGAGCTTCGTCCAGTCGTCGCTGTCTGGAGAATCTAAAGTGGACTCTAGATCTGACCAAGGAATTGGGTCTCCTGGTCAATATGGAAAAGTCCCAACTGGTCCCATCCCAAACTATAGTGTACCTAGGGATGGAGATTCACAGTCAAGCTTTTCGGGCTTTTCCGTCGGCCCCCAGAATAAGTCAAGCCCAAGGATGCATCCAGAACATGCTAATGAAGGACCGATGTTCAGTCAGACAGTGGATGAGTCTGATAGGGACGCTTTCATCACTGGACCAGTTCATTGCGTTAGGGAGACTGCACCTCCGTCCCCTTCAATTTCACCTGGCTGTTCACTGGAGAAAGGACAAGACGCTAGAAGCGGTCTCGATCCCTATTTCCGAGAAGATGAAGTCATCACTGACCTGGTGGAAGGACAACATCAACCTCAGAGAGGGTCTGCCCCTGACTGTTCAGACCCCCAACCACGTTCTCTTCTCGGACGCATCGGACACGGGCTGGGGTGCGACATTAGACGGTCGGGAATGCTCGGGCACCTGGAACTCGGAGCAAAGAGCGTTACATATCAACTGCAAGGAGCTACTGGCAGTTCATCTGGCCTTGAAAAGCTTCAAGTCCCTCCTTCTAGGCAAGGTGGTGGAGGTGAACTCCGACAACACCACGGCCTTGGCGTACATCTCCAAGCAAGGAGGGACCCATTCTATGAAGTTGTACGAGATCGCAAGGGACCTCCTCACCTGGTCAAGAGATCTAAACCTGTCTCTAGTAACGAGGTTCATTCAAGGCAACATGAATGTCATGGCGGACCGCCTCAGTCGGAAGGGTCAAATCATCCCAACAGAATGGACCCTTCACAAGAATGTATGCAAGAGACTTTGGGCCACATGGGGCCAACCTACCATAGATCTCTTTGCAACCTCAATGACCAAGAGGCTCCCAAATTATTGCTCGCCAATCCCGGACCCAGCAGCAGTTCATGTAGATGCTTTTCTACTGGATTGGTCCCATCTAGACCTTTATGCATTCCCCCCGTTCAAGATTGTCAACAAGGTACTGCAGAAGTTCGCCTCTCACGAAGGGACAAGGTTGACGTTGGTTGCTCCCCTCTGACCCGCTAGAGAATGGTTCACCGAGGTACTGCAATGGCTAGTGGACGTTCCCAGAACTCTTCCGCTAAGAGTGGACCTTCTACGTCAGCCACACGTAAAGAAGGTACACCCAAGCCTCCACGCTCTTCGTCTGACTGCCTTCAGACTATCGAAAGACTCTCGAGAGCTAGAGGCTTTTCGAAGGAGGCAGCCAGGGCGATTGCTAGAGCAAGGAGGACATCCACTCTTAGAGTCTACCAGTCGAAGTGGGAAGTCTTCCGAAGCTGGTGCAAGTCGGTATCAGTATCCTCAACCAGTACCTCTGTAACTCAAATAGCTGACTTCCTTTTATACCTGAGGAAGGAAAGATCTCTTTCAGCTCCCACGATCAAGGGTTACAGAAGCATGTTGGCAGCAGTCTTCCGTCACAGAGGCTTAGATCTTTCCAACAACAAAGATCTACAGGACCTCCTTAAGTCTTTTGAGACCTCGAAGGAGCGTCGTTTGGCCACACCAGGTTGGAATTTAGACGTGGTACTAAGATTCCTTATGTCAGAAAGGTTCGAGCCGCTACAATCAGCCTCCTTTAAAGATCTCACTTTAAAGACTCTTTTCCTCGTCTGCTTAGCTACAGCTAAAAGAGTCAGTGAGATACACGCCTTCAGCAGGAACATCGGATTTTCATCTGAAACGGCTACATGTTCTTTGCAGCTTGGTTTTCTAGCCAAAAACGAACTACCTTCTCGTCCTTGGCCGAAATCGTTCGATATTCCAAGCCTTTCTAATTTGGTTGGAAATGAACTAGAAAGAGTCTTGTGCCCTGTTAGAGCTCTTAAGTTCTATTTAAAACGAACTAAACCTTTACAAGGACAGTCAGAAGCTTTATGGTGTGCTATTAAGAAACCTTCTTTACCTATGTCGAAGAATGCAGTTTCCTATTATATTAGACTGTTGATACGAGAAGCTCATTCCCATCTGAATGAGGAAGACCATGCTTTGCTGAAGGTAAGGACACATGAAGTTAGAGCTGTCGCAACTTCAGTGGCCTTCAAACAAAACAGATCTCTGCAGAGTATAATGGACGCAACCTATTGGAGAAGCAAGTCAGTGTTCGCGTCTTTTTATCTTAAAGATGTCCAGTCTCTTTACGAGAACTGCTACACCCTGGGACCATTCGTAGCAGCGAGTGCAGTAGTGGGTGAGGGCTCAACCACTACATTCCCCTAATTCCATAACCTTTTTTAATCTTTCTCTTGAAATGTTTTTTATTGTTGTTTTTGGGTTGTCCGGAAGGCTAAGAAGCCTTTCGCATCCTGGTTGATTTGGCGGGTGGTCAAATTCTTTTCTTGAGAAGCGCCTAGATTAGAGGTTTTGATGAGGTCCTTTAGTATGGGTTGCAACCCTTGATACTTCAGCTCCTAGGAGTCGCACAGCATCCTATGAGGATCGCGAGGCTCAGTAAGGAAGACGTACTTAAAAAGGCAGAGTAATTGTTCAAGTCGACTTTCTTACCAGGTACTTATTTATTTTATGTTTGTTATTTTGAATAACTGCTAAAATGAAATACAAAATACTTAGCTCTTAATAATGTAAACATGTAATGCTGGTCTCTACCCACCCCCCTGGGTGTGAATCAGCTTATATGATCACCGGCTAAGTTTAATATTGAAAAATGTTATTTTTATTAATAAAATAAATTTTTGAATATACTTACCCGGTGATCATATATTAAAGGACCCTCCCTTCCTCCCCAATAGAGACCCAGTGGACCGAGGAGAAAATTGGTTCTGTGTTTACATGGAGTACTTGAGTACCTGCTCGACAGATGGCGCTGTTGATGTACACCCCCACCTGTATAGCGATCGCTGGCGTATTTTGTCCTTAGGTTTTTCTGTCGGGCAGCAGAGCTGACAGCTTATATAATCACCGGGTAAGTATATTCAAAAATTTATTTTATTAATAAAAATAACATTTTTCATACTTGAATAAAATAATACCATAACAGTTTACTCCTGGTATGTTAAGTACCAATTTTTCTAAATGACTAATTAATGTAAGTTTGCTTTTTCTTCTAAAATAAAATGTAATCTTTACTATTTGTACGTCAACTATTTTGATGTCCCTTAACAAAGGAACTTTCACATGAAGAAATTGTTTACAATATAATCTACTTTTAGGGTAGTGATGTTTCACCCAGATTTGACTGAAAAACCATATGTGTACGGAGCAGTAGCAAACAACATTCATATATGGGCTTTAGCAGCTGGATCGTCGTCTCTTGTGAAGACTTTGGAGGGCCATCATTCAGGTGTTACAGCTTTGCAATTAACAGACGACAGAACACACTTGATCAGGTAATCTTAGTCATTTTTCCGTGTCATTGTCTCGCTTTATGTACATGTCTTGTTTATTTATTAGTACTGTAGTGACTTAGTCCTCGTTAGGTTTTTTATAAATTTTTACCCATTAAAACCCTTCTTGAAAAAGTGACATATCTGAACATTCCTGTGTTTTGTGACTTTCATCATCTCTCCTTTATTGTAGCGTTCTCATTTGATGCGTAGCTATTTAGTTTTCATAAATATTTTCTGCTACATAGCTATTAAGTTACCTTTCTTGAGACATTACCCTCATTTTCTTGTAGCTAATCATGTAACTCAATATTTCAGCTCTGGCTTGGATCGTGTAATAATTCTCTGGGATTTAAAAGCATTAGTAAGCAAAAGAATTGTGCCCGTGCTAGAGTCCCTCTCTGGTATTATATTACAACCCAAAGGTACCCTTTTGCCTGGCGCCCAAACAGATGACCACATATATGCTCTGACTGTGGGAGATAAAGGTTAGTAATTAGTAAGGATTTTATTATTGTCCGAATATGACTTTTCTAAAACAGTTGCTCTGTGAAATTGCAGTAATCTTGATTTCAGCAGGTTCATCATAACTATTATTATCTACATGTAGACCTTCAGCTAATAGTATCAATTGTCTGTTTGAATAGTTTTGTGTACATTATTATTTTAGTCAAGTGGAAAATGCTACAAAACTCATGTAGGATTTCTCGCCTGGAAGACCTTTAACGTTCAGACTTCAAGTGACAGGACCTTCGGTACGTCCCAATTATTATCATTATTACTTGCAAAGCTACAACCCTAGTTAGAAAAGCAGGATGCTATAAGCCCAAGGGCTCCAACAGGGAAAATAGGTTAGTGAGGAAAGGAATTAAGTAAATAAACTAAAAGAGATGTAATGAACAATATAAAATATTTAAAGAACAGTAACAACATTAAAACAGATCTTTCATATAGAGACTAAAAACTTGAAAAAATAAGATAGAGAAATGTACCCAAGTGTACCCCCAAGCAAGAGATCTCCACCCCAAGACAGTAGAAGACCATGGTACAGAGGCTATGGCACTCTAGTGTGTTCATTCTCATCAAGTGCCTTAATTCATTAAGCCACCGAGATTGTTCATCATGCTGTGATTGGTCCAAGTTACGAAGATTCTTCTCGAGATGGGACCGATCACTCTCTAGTGACCATCCTTTGCACGGGAATAGAGTCTCCTGATGGGATCTTCCCACACGCAAGCCTGACAACTACCAGGAGTAGGGAAGATCTAAACTCAACTCTTGACACTCGTCAGAGCACTGAGAGGAATTGTCACGTCATAACTCCTGCCAAAACCCCCTTTAGACAAAGGATAGTTACTTGTCGAAAGTTTCCTTGGGCTGTTCTATGACTTGTTCTTCTTAGATTCCAAGGCATGTATTGCATCCTTGGTCTCTGTAGAGAGGAGATCTGAGGTCATCTTGCACAGTTACTCCCAAGGGAAGGAGGAACAGACAGTGGCATGTCTAGTAACCCTTACTCCTTGTGGTGAATGAGGAGGACTTCTGTCCTTTGAATTAGTCTTTTATTAAAGAACAAAGGTTAGTATTTGTATAAGAACAAATCACAATTTATGTTATACTTCCTGTCTCAGCTACCCTGCAATCTCTAGATTTAAGGTCAAAGTGGGAACTCTGTAGCCTGTCAGGTGAGCGAGTTTACCCGCCATTCTTCAAGGTAACTAATGCCACCTATTTAATTTTAACAGCCACATCCAGCTTAACTGAAAGGATTGAATTCAAATTTGTAAAGTTAGCAAAAATACAAATGACTAAGAATTAGTCGTTTTGCATGAAATTTTTTACCAGTGCTGTTTATAGATTTTCAAATTCTTTCTGGAATGTATTAGAAAGCAGAAACTTAATCCGAAGTACAGAAGGTCCTCAAGTTGAAAACATTCGGAGAAAAGTTATACCTCTCCACAAAAAAGATCTGCTAACGAAATTTCCACACTGCGAAGATTTTTTGACTCACATTGCGAAAAAATTTTCATGGTAAGAGATTTCCCAGCCAAGCCAAGAATAAAATAGTCACCCATTTAAAAAAAAAAAAGTTGATGAAAACGAGTTGTTTACACAATATAAAATTTATCTCTCTATAGTAAGGGTAACTATAATAGTATAGTATGTATGGTACTGTATATTTTGTATACAGTGAACCCTCGTTTATCGCGGTAGATAGGTTCCAGACGCGGGCGCGATAGGTGAAAATCCGCGAAGTAGTGACAGCATATTTACCTATTTATTTAACATGTATATTCGGACTTTTAAAACCTTCCCTTGTACGTAGTACTGTTAACAAACCACCCTTTACACCCTGTAATGTACAGAACACTTAATGCATGTACTACAGCACCCTAAACTAAAACAGGCACAAATATTAAAGGCGATTTTATATCATGTGTTTCCTAAACACCTAAAAAGCACGATAAAAAATGGCAACCAATGTTTTGTTTACGTTCATCTCTGATCATAATGAAGAAACAAACTCATTTAGTGTACACATATATGTACGTATGGTTAGTTTTTGCATCGATTATATTGATTCAGTACTGTATGTTGATTTTTTTATTACCAATGTTTTAGTTTACGTATTTTTCTTAGGACTTCCAAATGAAATCTTTTTCTTTATGACGCCGCCTGAAACGACGGCGTGTACGCTCAGTAAACAACCACGCTCAGAACAAACAAGGCATTTAACACGCATGATGATAGTGATAAATAATGATACAGTACATACAGTATTTACAGTACAAAGCATTTACAAAATATGTTACCTTACAAATATAAATTATACAGTACTTGTACGTAGCAAAGCAGGAAAACAATTTGAGAGAGAGAGAGAGAGAGAGAGAGAGAGAGAGAGAGAGAGAGAGAGAGAGAGAGAGAGAGAGAGAGAGAGAGAGAGATTGTTTTACGTACGTAAATGTAAATTTTAAACAAAAAAAATATGATAGGTTACAACATGTAGACTTTTAAAACCTTCCCTTTAACTTAATGCATACAGTACGTACAGTACTAAACTATAAAACAGGTTAAAGTAAAAAATAAAGATTGTTACTGTACTCACCACGAAAGAAGTTCCAGAAAAACTTGAATGACGATGGCGATGAATTTGCTGCACAGTAGAAATGATGATGATGAAGCTGATGATGTGTTCTACTGTGCAGTCAATGATAGTATTTTACGTCTCTTCAGACGGAGGTGTCTTTTCCTGGGACACCTCTTCAACTTCTTCAATTTCTTCCGAAGGCGTACTAGCAGGAGGAACTGGCTCTTTTTTGCGAGGCTGAAAAAACATTGTGATCGGAAGTTGTTGCCGCTGCTTCTTTTTTCGATCCAAGAGCATCCTGTAGGGAGTCGTGATGTCATCGACCTTGTTGCAGAATTGCATCGAGCGAACCATATCCTCGTCCCACTCTTGCAACATTTCTTTCGCCTCCTTCATATGGTTGCAGAACTTGGCGAGCCGTTCTAATGTTAAGCCCGTTTCTTCTACATTTTCTTGGGTCTCTTCCTGGGTACCCTCACTCTCTTCCTCACTTGCCGATTTCGTCAGGTCTTCGAGGTCTGCGTCAGTTAGGGGCTGGGAATGGCAGTCCAACAACTCGTCGACGTCTTCAGTCGTCATGTCGCCAAACCCGTCACCCCCAATTATGGCAGCCAACTGCACAGATTTCCGTATTGCAGAGTGTTGGATTTCCGACGGAGTAAATCCCTTGTCGTCGTAAACAATATCGGGCCACAGCTTCTTCCAGCTCGCATTTACGGTTGCAGGTTTCATCTCTTGAAGTGCCTTTTGAATATTCTGCAGGCACGTGGCTATGGTGTACTGCCGCCAGTACGCCTTCAAGTTGAAGTCTTCATCCTCGTCATCTTGGGCAGCATCCACACACGCAACGAGGTCCGCCAAGGTATTCTTCGTGTAGAGGGCCTTGAACGCCCTGATAACCCCCTGGTCCATTGGTTGAATTAATGACGTGGTGTTGGGTGGCAGGAACTCAACCTGAACGCCCTCACGCGACAGGTCAGTTGCGTGTCCACCAGCGTTATCCATAAGGAGAAGGATCTTGAATGGCAAGCCCTTCTCTAAGAGATATTCATGGACTTGCGGGATGAAACACTGGTGGAACCAGTTGGAGGTCAGCATCTTCGTAATCCATGCTTTTTGATTATGCATCCAGTACACGGGAAGGAGATTCTTATTTTTGTTTTTCAAAGCGCGAGGATTTTTCGACTTATAAATAAGCCCCGGCTTTAACAAAAATCCAGCAGCATTGCCACACATCACGAGGGTAACGCGATCCTTGAATGCCTTAAAGCCAGAGGCTTTGGCTTCCTCTTTGAACAGGAAAGTTCGCGACGGCATTCTCTTCCAAAACAAGCCGGTTTCATCCATATTAAACACTTGTTCCGGCTTGTATCCACCTTCAGCGATAATGTTCTTGAAAGTCTGGTTCACGTAAGTTTCAGCAGCGGCAGTGTCAGCGGAAGCAGACTCCCCATGCAGGGAAACGCTTTTCAGGGCGAAGCGTTTCTGAAACTTCGCGAACCATCCTTTGCTGGCGGAAAAACGTTGTTTCTGACGCTGGGAATCAGTGGAGGTCCCTGGTTGAGGATCATCTACATCATCATCTTCTTCAGCATGGTCGCCATCGTCGTCATGAGGTTCCTTTGCCGCAAAATTCTCATACAAGCTCAAAGCCTTTGTTCGGATGGTGTTCGTATCCAACGCTATGTTCTTCTTCCGACAGTCGGCAATCCACACAGCTAAAGCACCTTCCATGCGTACGATCGTTTTATTACGCGTTGTAACGACTCGCTTCGCTGATCTGCTAAAGGTGATTGCAGCAGTCTTTCTAATGTTCGCCTCGTCCTTCCTGATGTAGCGAACGGTGGATTCGTTGATGCCAAAATGGCGGCCGGCGGCCGCGTAACTTCTACCATCTTTTAACATGTCGAGAAGCGTAACCTTCTCAGCTATCGTCATCATTCTTCGGTGGCGTTTAGGCTCACTACCAGCCTTACTAGAAGCAGAACGCTTGGGAGCCATTGTAACAGAAAGTTCAACAAAAAGTTCAACTTAAAACAGTCGCACACAGCACAGATTAAACTTCACAAAGTTAAGAACGTCTACTCAGCAATACGCGGAAAGAGAAAGTGAACGATGCAGACCCGCGAGAACTGTGATGCTGGAAGTTGAAGATGCGGGCAAAACACCAATCACAGGCTAGATAACAAAACTTGAGTTTTGATTCGTCATCTGTCAGCGCTTGAACCAATCACAACCCGTCTTACAGTACATGGTGCGTTGGTTACTCATAGAAGATGCCCCGCGCATACTGAACGTACGTAGATTAAGTACAAGGGTACCGTAATAATAATAAATAATGATAATAATACTGTACAGTACAGTAATAATAATAATAATAATGATTAATAATAATAACAATAATAATTTTATTAACAACAACAACAATAATAATAATAATAACAATAATAATAAAAATTTACGTACGTACGCTATTTTACGCCTCTCTCTCTCTCTCTCTCTCTCTCTCTCTCTCTCTCTCTCTCTCTCTCTCTCTCTCTCTCTCTCTCGTACGCTTACAGTACTTATTCGAAATGTAATTTTTGCAACAAAGAATATTATTGGATGCAGTACTGTACTACGTACGTATACATACAAAAGATTCATGGAAAAGAAGCACATCCATTACAGTACACACCATTCTAATATGGTATGACTGCATCTGATTTGCGTTTCATGTTCGATTTAATTTTACTACGTACTGAATTATCGTATGATCACATTCTCTTTTCGTGTTTTATTTCTTTCTGTGCTGAATTATATATCATATGTAATGCAATGAACAATCAGTAAGAGCAGATATTACTAATTACAGTATTAATGGAATTACAGGTAACAAAATATCGTATTTGGTTATCTTCAGATTTCGCGGTATTTTCGAATTTTCCGGAAAATCCGCGATATGTATATATATATGGGTTATGGGAAAACCCCGCGAAGTGGTGAATCCGCGATTGTCGAACCGCGAAGTAGCGAGGGTTCACTGTATGTACAATATTTTACTGTATGTACACTATTGTATTATTTTCCATTTAGTATTGCATTATGTTTTAATAACTACTTAATTTACAGGTATTAACAGTTAGTTTAGGTATATTGAATGGTTCAAATGTATTTGGCTGTATAGTATTTCATTGTGTTTATACTATAGCTTTATTATGAAATTTAATGTGGTGTTTTTGTATGGTTTGGATCGAATTAGGCAATTTACATGTGAAATATGATTCGTATCACAATTTTCACGGAAGGAATGTTACTCCAGAACAAATTTATTTTGTGTTGTGAGGCATTACTGTACAAACTCAAATCCATCTGAAATTATAAATCTCGGATATTGTATCAAAAGTAAGTCATAAAATACTGTAATGAAAAACAATATTATATAATTCAATGCAGTTTGTTTAATGTGGTAAGCAAGATGGTATTTGCAGTATGAAACAGGATTATTAGTTGAATTTGCAACTGAAAATCGTAAGCATGTGAGTTAGATGAATCCTGTCCCAGGTCAAAATGTAACAAAATTCCACTTACAAACAATTATTTGGAACCTATTAAGTTTGCGAGTTTAGGATCTTCTGTATCTTATGCTTTTTCTTTTCAATCATTTATATGCTTCAAATAGGGAAAAAATACAGAATATTTTTTTGTTTCAGGTATTCCTTCGGTTTGGCAGGTTGACACTGGACGTCAGGTTTGGAAAAGTTCACAACCCCTTGTGACTTCTGATCGAGAAGGGGCCTCGTTGATCAATCAGCTTTCATATTCACATACCCATGAGTCAGTTATTTTCACAACATTTGACAACTCCATTCTTCTGGCTAAGATTGACAGCTTAAACATATGGAAACAGGTATAGTTGATAATCATGTTTTACACGATAGGGAATATTAGTGAACATATTTTTCTCATGGAAACAGGTATAGTTAATAATTATATACTGTACATACATAGGAAGTACTCTCCTGATGTACAAATACTTTTACAGCACATGGAAATTTGTATATACAGTAAGTCCTCAGATTAAGATAGTATCGACTTTAAAACTTGGGTGGATACGATGCACCACCCATAAATTAAGAAAATAATGGTTTGACTTTTAATGTTTGCATCATAAATATGAATCGGCAGAGGACGCCGTCCTCGTGAATGTCGTGGAAGATTATATCTTTTATCTTTCTGTTATACAAACCTTTTATCCATTAAAATAGGGAGTGCCTTTACCGGAACTGGGACAGCCAATGGTATTGTTAATGATGATGTTAAAAACAAGTGGCAAGTGCAGGTGAGTAACCCCGACCACTCTGCTGTCTGTCTTCTCTTTTGTCTTGGGCTGCAACAAGTACAGATGTACTGTTGCGTCCTATCCGAGGCTGTTTAATCTTTTTCTGGTACAATACTTTGATTTTAGGAATTTGATATAGAGAAAAGCAGAATTTGTAAGCTGATAAAGGGATGAACCCTGAACAGTTTATAGCTAAACTGGCGATAGATCTGCAGTACACTCGCTCTAAGCTTAATGTTAAGGGCATGATGTTCGCAGTTATCCTATTATCACAGTAAGCCAAGTGTAGACCGTGGCCTCCTTTTAGGGCCGGGCATATTCTTTGAGGATCAGGAAGGCTAAGTCTCCTATAGTGTCATTTTTGACAGTGCCAGAGACTGTTTAGCAATTAGCTCATCTCCCCAAGTTTACCGATCGCTGAAGCTTATGGGTGTATGTCCTTGGCTTGGTCCCAGGTATTATGCTTCAAGAGCAAAGAAAAATAGTAGGCCGTACACTTTCCATAGGCCTAGCTTGCTTCCGGCTCTGTCGGCTGAGGCTTGTGTGGCACATTTGACTACCCTGGTAGCCAGGTTGCATAGCCCCATGTAATGGTTGTACACTTTTGATCTTTGACCAGGTGTTAGAAGAGATTACATGCCATCCTTCATATTTTCTACCTGGATGGGAGAATAGTACTATTATCTTTGTATCCAAAACTGAAAGGACAGTACCCCTCGAGGACGTTGGTGGCTGAGGTGACACGACCCCTTGTCCAAGAGTGCTGGTCCTTAGATTACTCGACGCAGTGATTAAAAGAGGGAAGGGTACTTGGTACCACTTCTGTCTTATTTGATCGGTGGCAGGGATCTTTTTCTCCCCGATGACAACCCGTCTGGTCCTTCATCGGCTCCCAATTATGTTGCAGGGAATAACCTGTCAAGTATTTATTCTTTACTGTACAAGGAATGGTGATTCTCATAACTAAGGGTATCCTACCTTGGCTCAGTACCAATGGAAGCAGAGAACCCAGTCGGAGTGCGCCTTTATAGAGGTTCTTGCACTTGTTTATGAAGTTAGACATTGTGAAACGCGGAAAATGGAGAAACACAAGACTAACATAGGTTTCATACTCCACCTAAGGCCTGAGACTGTTGTGATGATTTAATGATCTTATCCCACAGTATCTGAAGGGCTCTTCCCCATTGAAATTTACAGTTAATTATGAAGCAGTGTAGTGGTATCGGTATTGAGATGGAGAGGTTAGTTCTTTGATTGGAAGACCAGTGTCAATGGCACATCCCAATGGGCCTTATGTTCATTCAGGAGAAAGCATTAATATTGTTTCAGGAATTAATTCTAAAGGGAAAAGAGAGAAAGTGAAGGGTTTGTGACTAGTAGAGTTTTGACCATACAGCTTAAGGAACTATTATAACTTTAATGTTGAAAGTTAAGCTGCTGTTGGTGATAAAGCACTAGGTGTGTCCTAATATGTTGGTGGAAGTAATTGAGGGGTGTTTACTTTGCTAAGCATGTCATTTAATTTAAATTAGACAAATCTATTTTTGAAGTTTTATGCTTAATCATACGTACATCGCAAAGTAGAAGACAACACTAATTTTCAGATATGAAAAATTAGTGGGTTGTGTAGCTAATATTGTTGGTGACTATACGCAGAAGCCTTTGCTGGTGTATCTGGCTGAGAACACTCGAGGGCAATTGGAAGGGTCAGCTACCTGCCATCTGGAGGTCCAACAACAAGACCTGAGTGACACTTCAGGTATTAGGGGATTGTCCTTAAAAGTGTTGCAAGTGCTGGAAAAAGGCCCTGATCATCCAACCTATTTGAGTGCCTTTTATCCCGAAATCAAGGAGGTTTACCATTCACACAATACCCCAGCCCTTTTAAAGTCTATGAACCATGGTGTCCTTACCTCTATTAAGGCTTACTACCTTAAAAGGACATTTTCTATGGTTTTTAGTACAACTGAGAAGAACAAGGACTTGACTCTCAGGAACATTTGAAAGTCATATATTACTGTATTTTAGATGTGAAGAGTTTCGCTTATTTTTGGAATAAAGTGGAGCAGACACTCATGAAGGGGGTGTTGAAAAACTGTCCCCCCCCCCAGTTTGAGAAGGATTTCCATGGCTTTGAGGGGAGATTATTAATGCCGTTACACTGAGTAAGCAGCCTGATTTTGAAATGGAGACTGATGATATCACAGAACTGTTGGCATCTGGCGAGATGTTTTTTATACAGAGGAACTCATTCAACTTGAGGAGCAGATATCAAAGAGAATGAGGACCCACAAACCCTAGAGCCCAAGAGATTTACAAACGGGGCCCTGGCAGAAGATTATACTCTACTTGTGGATGGTTTCAGAAAGTTTGAAGCAGGTCACTCTACATTGCCAGGTACACTAAGGTTTTCTAAGGGGTCATGTACTCCATCTGTACTAGACTGAAATATTTCTTCGAGAATGTAAATGTCCTGTACATGGACCTCAGCTGCTCTTTTACTTCTACACTCTCCAGTTCTTTCAGTAGTTTCTGTTCCCCCAGCTCTAGTATCTTCAGCACCTTCTGCAAGTTTTCATGCCTCTCCCACCTTAAATTAATCTCAAGAGTAAAGGTTTAGATTTTTCCACATTATTTTAATGTGTGCCATGTGCAGTTTTGTCGTAGTTAAGGTTTTCATATCCTAAAGTGGTGTTTTTTGTCCTGAATTAGGGCTTACCATTGTATTAGTGTCAGTGACTTACAAATTCAAGTTTGTTCCGACCGAGTCTAAACTTAATACAAAAAATCCTTTGAAAGTAGTGTACGTCCTTATGGTATTTGATAATTATGTTCTGTACGTATGAAATATTTGTTATGAATTTTTTCTTTATTGACAACTTGCAATAATGTATTTGTGCTTTTGATACAAAATTTTTCTATTCAGTGAAGAAATCTTTATGCAAAAGAAGTTAAAGTGGTGTTACTAAAATTCCATTTTAATTCATTACTACTTAATGATGCTTTCTTCATAGCTTTCAGGTTACAATGACCAGATTTTGGATGCCGTTTTTGTTGGCACAGGCGAGACTCATCTTGCTGTAGCAACAAACAGTCCGCAAATACGTATATACAAAGTTAACGACTTTAGTGTTCATCTAACTCGAGGACATACTGCAAATGTTTATTCACTTACCCGTCACCCTACAAAGCATGACATCTTTGCTTCTAGGTTTGTTTATCCAAATTTATAGTTTGAAGAAAAATTCATAGGAAATGAAGATATAATGTTTACTTAAAAGTAGAATGAAGTGTTTATAAATGTTTGCATTAGATTGAAACAGACTTTTTGTCTAAATTTCATATCTGTTAAACTGGAAATTTGGGCAGTTTTAAAGCAATTCAAGAGAAAAATTGGCATATACTGTAGATGAGAAATAGTGTAATTGACTTGTGTGATGAATACGTTCAAATAACATTTTTGGTGTGTTGACCATACTGTTTATTATTCTGCTTCATTTACATTTCATGTGGTCAGTGCTCATGATAGTAGCATTTGCATATGGGAATTGAAGACTGACGGCTCTGCTGTATGTATTGCGATGGCTAAAGGACACACTCAGAGTGTTGGGTCTGTTACCTTCTCTCAAGGTGAGTTATATTGCTATTAAGGCACATTTATAGATTAATTTTTGCAATACTTGATTTGTTTGTAAGGTATTGTTTTAGCACCATGCCATAAAAATCTTTTGCTGTTTTAAGAATTGCCTTTATAAGTATTAAAATGTTTATTTCTCAGGTTTTATGGTAAGCGGAAGCAGTGACATGTGTATGAAAAGATGGGATGTTGATGTAGATAAAATATTAGGAAAAAGTGCCAGTGATGGAGCGCACATACTCCAATCTACATATACGGTGAAGGCGCACGACAAAGATATAAATTCTCTTTGCATATCAGTAAATCATAAACTCGTTGCTTCTGGATCACAAGATAAGACTGCAAAGGTAAGTTTTGATAGTCATTGATTTTGGTAACTGGCCCTGGCATAAATATTCCTTGTTAAAAATTATTTTCAAATGTTATAGGTTAACTGGCCCATTTGAGGTTTTGAAATAAGCAGCCTTTATGTTATAACTAAACTTGATTAGGTAAAAAATATGGTTTCTTGATACTGCAGATTTGGGACAGCAACAACCTTTCGCTATTGGGTGTATTGAGAGGACATCGTCGAGGTGTTTGGTGCGTCCAGTTTTCCCCAGTGGAAGAGGTTCTTGCCACATCGTCTGGCGATGGTACCATCAAGATCTGGGCCCTAAGTGATTTCAGTAATGCCCTGGTAATTATGGTTTGATTTATGTAAAACTATTTCATTTTGAAGGTAAACTTGGTGATTTTCCTTTTTCTTTTTTACAAAGGCTTTGCTGTTTTGCCTTTTGATTTTCCCTTAGTATAATGGCTTTTTGTCCATTTTCTATTAACATTGCTATCTTAGCTCTCCAGGAGTGATAACATAAAGTGGTATTCTAATTTGACATTAAAATTAAATTGTAATGATTGTACAGTAGTAATATAATGGGGTTTATGGATTCTGAACATAATAATAATAATGGTTTATAGAAAAGCTATGGCTGTTTTCCTTTATAAGTACCTAGCACAATGCCAGGTTAGAAAATGATGTTTTTGCCGCAGAATTTGTTCTGCCCTCTACCAAGTTTTTATTGTTTGCTTACATTTTGTGTTTGTATGTGCAAATTTTTCTTCAATTTGGGGATACAAAGAAGTGTATACAAATTATTTATTGAATAATTTTCTTTGAATGCATAACAGGTAAGAAAAATTCATGATATGTCAATTTGTTTTTCAGAACAACAGCTATTTTGTGGATTCCATAACCCACAGAAAATTTTATAGTACTTGTAATTTACTTCGTTTATTTCAAAGGCTAGGACAAATCGCATGAAATTAAATACATTTATTTGTTACATTAAAATTCAGGGGGAACTTTTCCTTATTAGAGTTTATCAAAGCTGGTTATAGCATTTGAAAATATGAAAGTTCAGGTTGACTGATGTAATTTCATGCTTCTGTATTTTAGACATTGGAGGGCCATGGTGTCAGTGTGATGAGGCTCTCTTGGATCTCACATGGCCAGCAGTTACTATCCATAGGGTCAGAAGGATTACTAAAAATGTGGACTGTTAAGACTCGACAGTGTGTGTTTACTGCTGATAAACACGAAGACAGGCTCTGGGCATTAGCTGTGTCTCAGGATGAGATGAAGGTAGTCACGGGTGGTGAGGATGCATCTATTGTAATCTGGAAAGATGTAACTCAAGAAGAAAAGGATAAAGAATTAGAAGAAGCAGCAAGGTAATGGCATTGATTTTATACTTTTTAGCAATGAACCGATTTAATGTGCACATACAGTATGATATCTAAAAAAATGGCTTAGTAATCAAGTATTCAAAGCTTATTTTGTGCAAATTTTATTTCCTCAAAGGTTGGCATCTGAAGAACAAACACTAGCAAATCTTATTCAAGATAAGAAATGGGGCAAGGCCTTGGCTATTGCCATTCGGCTGAACCAACCGTTCCGAGGCCTGAAGATTATCAAAGAGTTATTAGAAGAGGATCCAAGTAAATTGAAAAGCGTTATCAGAAAACTCCGTCATGACCAACTTGTGACGTTACTAGAATTTGTATCACAATGGAACGCCAAAACTAAGAATTCCAGGGAAGCACAGGTATGCAATTGACGTATATTGTAATTGTGTAATAATTGAACAAGATATAGTAATTAAAATTTTTCAACAATGAGTTGAAAGATTGTATAGAAATTATATTTATTAGATGCACAAATCAGTTCCTCAGTGTAAAGGTCATGTTTGCATCTTGGACAAGCTAGATATGAAAGTCCATAATGTTAAAGCATACATCAGCTATGTTAGTCTGGCCATGTAGTTGAACATCATATCTTTTTTGCTCCAGGAAGTTGTCCCTGGTCTTGCACAACTTATATAGCTCCCTTAAAAACTTGAAAAAAAAGTGTAGTAGTCTGTCTATTTTAATTAATATTGTATTCATCATACTGAGTAATGATATTTATTATTTAATTTCTTGACAAGTATTTCCCTCTGTCATCCCAACTATTAATGAAGTAGATAGATTTTAAGGTACTATATGTACAGATTTGTGACAACTATGGTATGAAGTAGTTATGGGTACAACACTATTGGAATGATTTGGCATCATAAAGAAAAAAGGAAAATGGATATATTTTTCTATATATTAAGAGTTTGGAAAACTAGCATGATGACCACAAAGTATTAAAATACATTTGTTCCAACACGGAGTACTTACTTCGAACTACTTTCTTAGGAGTACAGTATCTGGGATTCTATTCTCCTCCCAACCGACCAGAATTTTGTGTAGTTTCCTCTATCTTTGTTTTCTCTAGTGGGTCCCTCTGTGGCGGATGGATACTCGCCCTGAGGTGACCCGGGTCAGTGTGCGAGAGCATGGTGCTAGGTCTCGGTCGTCAGTAAGCTTCTGGTCGCGGCGTAGTTCACATCTCGCCGCGCTCTCACATCCCGTCCGACCCTTTGTGTCCCCACGTGGTTACCGCGTGTTTCACCCATTCCCTTTTGCCCTTTCATCCACCTCCCTTCCCAGTGTTCTTGTGTTGCTTGGTGTTTTAGTGCTTCCCTATGGAATCCCAACACCGTTACCCCGGGCCTAAGGCCGGGAAGTCTTGTGGTGCGTGGCTGTCGAAGCCAGAGGTAGATCCGCATTCGATGTGCTCTTCGTGCAGGGGTAGCGTGTGTTCACCTTCTTCCACGTGTCCTGAGTGCGCGACCCGGCCGGAGATCCAGCGGGCCTTGTACGCTACCAAGAAGAAGAAGGCTCCGAAAGTATTAAAATACATTTGTTCTAACACCGAGTACTTACCTCGAACTACTTTCTTAGGAGTATCTGGGATCTCCTCCCAACCGACCAGAGTTTTGTGTAGTTTACCCTACTCCCGTTTTCTATGAGGGGCAACCTCAGGTGGTGTGATACGCGCCCTGAGGCGACCCCAGGTCAGAGAGCATGCTTGCTCAGGTCTCAATCCCCGATAACATCATGACGCTCTCCTTATCCAGTGCGACCCTTTGTGTCCCCGACTCCCTTTGTTGTCTCACGCGGTTCCCACGTGGTACCTTTAGGTACCCTCTTATCCTTTCCCTTGTGTTCCTGTGTCTCTCGGTGCTTTACTAGTGCATAATGGAGCATCCCCGCCGTTGTCCTGGGCCTATGGCCGGTAAATCGTGTGGTGCTTTCCTGTCGAAACCTGAAGTTGACCCGCACTCCTTGTGTTCTTCGAGTAGGGGCAGTGTGTGCAGTGTGTGTTCCCCTACAGCCACGTGTCCGGAGTGCGAGTCCTGGAACGAGGTGCAGTGGGTGCATTACGGCACCAAAAAGAAGAAGGCGTCTAAGAGATCGCCTAAGAAGCCGAACGTCTCCTCTCCTCTTGCTTCGCCGGGCGTTTCGTCAGACATAGCCTCGCTGCCGTCTTCCCCTACCCAGGGTAGGGGGACGAGGTAAGTTGGTTGAGGGGAAGAGGCCTGTGGCCCTTCCCCAGGAGTCTGATTTGTGGGATAGTGGTGGTGTGGCATTATTCCAGGCAAGTGTGGTGCCTGAGGGAGGGACGGGATGATCCTGTGTAGGGAAAAACTGTGCCTACCTCTTCTCCCGCCTCGTGGGCGTGTTTTTCAGGTGCTTCCGCAGCCGAGGGTTCCGCCGAGAAGGAAGACTCGCCGCCGTTGGACTCCCTTACGTGGGCGCCGCCAAAGACGCCCTTCAGGTCTCCGTTGAGGATGGAGAAAGGTTTTGAAACCTGGTCCCCCATCGAGGAACTCCCACGCTCGCCTTCAGCTACGTTTCTGTCCGTCTTCCTACAGCCCTCTTCTTCCATTTGGCGACGCGTGGACCCATCTACAACGCGACACAAGTCAGGCCCGCCGGTGAGAACATGCAAGTCGTCGGGCTCCTCGGTCGAAGCCTACTCTTGCTCCTCGGAAGATGGAGCCCCGAGGGACCATAGGAGACGTCGTGAGAGGTCCCGCAGGAGACGTTCTCGTTCTCGCTCCCGCTCCAGATCCCGCCACGGGGGTAGGCGCTCTAGATCCCCCAGAAGGAAGTTTAGGAGAAGTGACTCCCCGGGGGAAGAGTGGGTCGTCATCCCTCGTAGCAAACTTCTAGAGAGGTCAGCACAAGTCGGGCCTGCCGGTGAGAACATGCAAGTCGTCGGGCTCCTCGGTTGAAGCCTACTCTTGCTCCTCGGAAGACGGAGCCCCGAGCGACCATAGGAGACGTCGTGAGAGGTCCCGCAGGAGACGTTCTCGTTCTCGCTCCCGCTCCAGATCCCGCCACGGGGGTAGGCGCTCTAGATCCCCCAGGAGGAAGTTTAGGAGAAGTGACTCCCCGGGGGAAGAGTGGGTCGTCATCCCTCGTAGCAAACTTCTAGAGATGTCAGTAGTTCCGGGCCCCTCGAACTGGCTCTCAAGGGCTCGCTCACCAGTAAGGTACGTATCCAGCGGCAGATACGATCGACGGAGGGCGTCGTCTATTCAGGTCCCAGCGGACAGGCATAAGTCTGCGAAGGTTCCGACTCCATCCGCCCAGCGGAGAGAGTCGCCCCTTCGATCTGGCAGCCATGTCCCGACCTCCAAGTCAACGTCAAGTTGGCAGGAACGAGACAAGCAACTCCCTTCGACGAGCAAGCCCGCATCTACCTGGACCTCCGTAAGCAGGGATAAGTCCAGGACCAGGACGGAGGCCTCTGTCCCGACGGCGATGCCCGTGCTACATCCTAAGCCGCCGAAGTTGGACCAGTCCAGATGTTTCCTCCCCCCCCCCCCCCGGCGCGGCGACCTCCGTCACAGGCAGCGGAACGTTCTACGGAGGAAATGGACGACAACGGAGAAGGTTCAGCAGCAGAAGTTTCGGCCTACAGGAGGGTGATAGGACTCATTCGCAGGCATCACAGACTGGACGAACCCGAGCCCTCCTCCGATGAAGTCTGGCTCTCGAGCCTCGGCAGGCTGGTTGATGCCCCAGTGCAGCGGAGACCCTCGCTAGCCCTGCCTTTGGCTAGGGATGTTAGGCTGGGTAGGGCTCACGTGGACAAGATCGTGGCCAACCATGCAGAAGCCCCCAAAACCCAGAGTTCCTCCAAGCTTCTTCAAGGCCTAAAATCCCAGAGCCGGTTTTACCTTCCTGAAGGGCATCGCGCGGGTCCCTGTACTGTGGAACCTGCAATCGCCATCCTGGGGCAAGGAGCAGCTGAAGAGAGGGCTATTAACGCCCCGATCTGTTTCTCCCCTTCAGAAGCTGCCATGATGGAGGAGATAGCCAAGGACCTGGTGAACATTTCCTCCTGGCTGGGTTGGTGGGCCTACACGCTGGTAGGCTTCCAGTCCTCCTATGACCTCACTGTCCCGGAGAAGCAGGCCTTACTGAAGGAGCTGATTAGCTCGGGAAGTAAGGTCCTTAAGTTTCTCTCGTATCAATCCATCGCACAGGCCGCCAATTGGGTTCTGCGAAAAAGGGATACGGTGCTCAACAAGCTCGTAAGGAGGCTCCTCAACAGAGAAGCGAGGAGCCTGTGGGATGACTCAATTTTCCCCCTGAAGGCAGTGGAAGAGACGGTAGAGAGGGTCAGGAAGCTGAAGGATACGGGAGACTCCAGACCCCCTCCAGCGAGAACTACCCATAGAAGGGCGCCCTCCGACGCCTCCCACCCATCCTCCTCGCGCCTCACCTAGTCAACCCAGGAAAGATGCCCCTACTACGGCCTGGTCTCAGTCTTCTCAGCTCTCCCGTAGAGGAACGTCTTCAACGTAATCATCCTTCAGACCTTCCTATGCAGCAGCCAGAAGAGGTCATTCAGGCCATGCCTCTAGAAGGAGATAGGGAGAGAGGCCCCCTACTCCTACCGAAGCCTCGGGTGGGGGGATGCCTCAAACATTCTTGGCAAGCATGGAGAGACCACGGAGCAGATCCGTGGACCGTAACAGTCCTGAAAGAAGGGTACACGTTGCCCTTCCTGGCGGACCCCGCCACCTCTAATGCCAGATCAACAGGCAGAATGGTTGGCACCCAAGGACCCCTTGAGAAGGACGGCCCTACAAGAGGAGGTCTCTGCGATGCTGGCGAAAGGGGCAATAGAGCCAGTCAAGAACCCGGGCCCGGGGTTCTACAGCAGACTCTTCCTGGTGGGGAAGCGACAGGGGGCTGGAGACCAGTCATAGACCTCTCAGCCCTCAACAAGTTCGTGTGCAAGACCGACTTCAAGATGGACACCTCGAAGTCGGTCCTAGCGGCCTTGAGGGAGGGGGACTTCACGATGTCCATAGACCTCAAGGACGCGTACTTCCAATTCCCTGTTCACCCCTCCAGCAAGGTGTACCTAAGGGATAAATGGGGTACCCAAGCGTTGCAGTTCAAGACCCTCTGCTTCGGTCTGTCCACAGCCCCTCAGGTCTTCACAAGGGTCTTCACAACAGTCTCAGCCTGGGCACACGAACAGGGCATCCGCCTGATTCAGTACCTGGACAACTGGTTGTTGCTTTCAGCCTCAGGGGAAGTACTGAGGGAGCAAGGCACAAAGTCCTGGGTATCATCATCAACCTAGAGAAGTCCCAACTGATACCCTCCACCAGGATGACCTACCTCGGAATGGTCCTGGACTACCGGTTGGCGAGAGCTTTCCCTTCCGCGGAGAGACTGGACAACTTGGACCAGATCCTCCAGCCCTTCCTGTCGGACCAGCCGAGGAGAGCCAAGCTAGTCCCCCAGGGGAGACTCAAACTCAGGGGAGTCCAATGGAACCTGAAGGAGACCTGGAACCAGAGAGACTCCCCCCACAAGGTGGTCTCGGTGTTCCCGGAGACGAAGGAGGTCCTAGAGCGGTGGATCGCCAGATCGAATACCCTTAAGGGAATGCTCTTCGCATCCAACCCTCTGGAGATGCTTCTGTTCACGGACGCATCCAAGGAGGGGTGGGGTGCCCATCTCCTAGGCAGGACAGGAAGAGGAAGTTGGACGGATGTAGAGAAAAACCAGAACAAACGCACTAGAGATGATGGCAGTGCGAAGATCATGCCTAGAGTTCGTCCATCAGCTCCGGGGAAACACCGTGGCACTGATGTGCGACAACGCCACAATTTGGCCTACATAAAGAAACAAGGACTAAAATCGAAGGAATTGTCCGTCCTCACGTCCTCAACAGGGTGAGGCAAGCGGACAACCTGTGGATGACTTTGGTAGCGCCCTGGTGGCCGGAGAGAGTGGTTCGCGGATCTAAAGGAACTGGGGCACCTTCCACCTTGGCCCCTTCCGGACAGGCCAGACCTTCTCCGGCAGCCCCATTTTCAAAGGTTCCACGAGAACCCTCACTTCGCCTTCAGGCCTTCAGGCGTGGAGGTTATAGAGCGTTTTCTGAGGAAGGAAGGATATTCTTCAAGAATGGCAGCAAGGATGTCAGGAAATCTGAGGCGTTCATCAGCGGCAGTATACCAGGCAAAGGGGGCCACATTCACTAAGTGGTGCGTCTCGAGGAACATCAAACCGTTGAGGGCCTCTGTTCCAGAGATAGCGGACTTCCTAGTCTATCTCAGGGACGAGGTAAACATGTCCATCCCAGCCATCAAAGGAGTCTGGGCTGCTCTGGGTCAAGTCTTCCTCCTGAAGGCATCGACCTGGGTGCCTCCAGACATATCTCGATGCTCATCAGGAGCTTTGAACAATAGTGTCCCCCTTCACCCAGTAGGGTGCCCCTGTGGGACGTGGCCATAGTCCTGAAAATGCTGTCAGAACCTCCCTTCGAACCCCTTAAGGACATTTTGGACAAGGAACTCACCCTCAAGACAGTTTTTCTGTTAGCTCTGGCATCAACAAAACAGGTAGGGGAGTTGCACGGACTGTCGTACGAGGTATCTCACTCGAAGGGTTGGCGTGAGGCTACCTTCAGGTTCGTCCCATCCTTCGTGGCAAAGACTCAGAATCCAGCCGTTTGGGATACCAAGTTTGAAGGGTTCTCAGTGCCGGCAATTCCTCGTTCGGACAACTCGAGGGACTTGCTGCTGTGCCCTGTCAGGGCAGTACGAAAATACTTAGAGAGGACAGCCAGACTTCGACCCGAGATCAAGAGTGTTCGTCTCCTCAGGACTAGTGAAGAAGCCAGTAGTTCCAAAGAGGAAGAAATATATACTCCCTAAACTTTAAATGCGAGACCCTAGGCCGAGCGTTATCCTTTGACTACCGAAACCGAGAGAAGCTTTTCTTCCCGAAGGTGTACAAGGAACTCTGCTATTGTTGGAATAGTGGCATAGAGGCGAGTTATACCCCTTCCACAACATCAGCCACAGAAAACAGACCACTTAGCCTAATAGACTAACACTGAAGAGCGTCTGAGGTGTCTACAGTATACGTCCTTTCCGCAGCGCGTTACGAAAAGCCTCTCAGAGAGGAAGTGCTGGACAGTCTACAGGCATGAAGCCGTAGTGAAGCTATGGCTTTGTGGAAGATGTTGGCATGTGGCTGTTTAAGTAGATTGTATTGTGGAGGGAGTAACCTCGTAAGCTCCGTCAGGAGTTGCAGAAGGTCTGGGAACCGTGATGCCATAGCGGAGCTATTACAGTCATTGATAAGTTCTTGCTTATTCTGACTTGGTTGAGGACTTTTCTCATCAGACATAATGGGGGAAAATGAGTACACATTTGTTCTCCCACCGTTGTTGGAATGCATCTTGCCAGTGTGCCCATGGGGGTCCAGAACTGGGGAACAGTAGAGCAGGAGCCTGAAATTGAGGCAGTTGCAAACAGGTCCACAGTCGGGAACCCCACCAAGTCAAGAATTTTTTAGCTACCAGATGATTTCAAAACTACTCAGCTCCCAATATCAGAGTCGCTCTGCTTAGATTGTCTCCAAAAGCATTCCTCTTGCCTGGAATGAAGCGAGTAGATAGAGACACCAAGTTGTCTTCTGCGAGTATCTTTACTGCTAGATGAAACAGGGGCTGTGAGAAGGTACTGCCGTTTATTTAGGTAGGCTACTACCATGGTGTTATCGTTCATTAATACCATGTAGTGCCCCGCCAGAAACTGTTGGTAGGCAAGGAAGGCTGCTTTCATCTCAAGAGATCTATATGCTGGTACCTTTCTGATTCGGACCACAGACCGGAGATGGTGCAGTGCAGCATGTGGGCTTCCCACCCTTCTTTTGATGCGTCTGAAAAGAGCATCAATTCTTAAGGAGGGACAAGAAGATAGACCCCTTTACAGAGTTTTCCGTCTCCCAGCCACCACCTAAAGTCCGTCTGGACCTCACGCCCTAGATGAACTAGGGTGTCCGGGGAATTGGTGGGACTTGAGGTGCCAGTGGCAGGATCTTATCCTGAGGCAACTATTGGCTACTAGTAGGTAAGTAGCCTGAGAGACGCAGTTAGCTCTGAGCTGGTGGTAGTTCTTGTTTGAGGAAGGGCCGTGCTACCTTCCTCAGCCTCTGAATTCTTTCGTCTGATGGAAATTCTTTGTTCTGTTTGGTCTATTATCATGCCCAGCTATACCAGTCTTTGAGAGGGTAGCAAATGAGGCTTCTCGAAGTTTACCATGATCCCCAGATCTTTGCAAAAACTCAGAAGTTCGTCTCGGTGTTAAGAAGGGTTGCCTATGAGTCTGCTAGAGTCAGCCAGTCGTCCAGATATCTTAAGAGAGGGATGCAAAAAAAGCTGCTCACATGCTTTCTTTCGCTAACGAAAGGAGAGTTTTCCTGAAGGAGGACAGCACCTAGACTATGCTCTCTCCCCCAAGCGTTGACGTAATTCACACCTTGGGCACGAATTCCTTGCTTTTGCAAACAACAGATCTTCTGAAATGTTCTACAGAAGGAGGAACTTCCTTAGGACTTTGCTCTCCTACTGCCCCAAGGGGAGATGCTTATTCTTCGGCGTTAGCCACAGGAAACCAAAAGTCTGACTGACAGGCAGCATTACTTGCACCCTCAGGGGAGGGCTCCACCTGCAAGGAAGTTGGAGTGTGCTTCCGCTCAACCCCCAACTGGAGTTGATGGTGTCCAATGATGGCCAAAAACATGACAAATCGGATAAAGAGCAGGCGCTCCCTGGGGGTAGGGCCTAGACCGAATTGCTAGGGGAAACTGTACCATCCTTTGGCCCACAAGGTTGATTTACCTAAGGTTAACATGGCTGCAATGCTACTCTGCCGTTCCCTTAAAGGACCGGAAGGGGAGCAGATTCGGGAAGAGATCGGGGTGTTAGAGAAGAAGTCCGTTATTTCTTTGACTTAGAGGATGACCCTGATGGAAAAATCTCGCTTAGCCTTCTTTTTCTTGTGCCTAAACCTTTCCCACTGGGAGGCAGACCACTCCTGACACTTTACAGGTGTTATCCCAATCACACCTAGACCGCTGGACACAGTCCCTGAAGGTCTCTCAAGGGCGTACATGAAGGTCTCTCAAGGGCGGACATGAAAGTACCGCAGGAGCGGCCCTCGGGACCAGGACAGGTACGAATGGATAAAGAAGGTACACAAATACTCAGCCTGAAAGTATTATTCAAATGGCAAGTGTAGGCGAAGAGAGCGGCAACGTCCATCTTCTACCTAGCCAGAAAACAAAGTGGGTTCTCAACCCAGGTGTGTGAGTGAGCAGGGAGCCAGCTATCCCTCCCACTAACAAGCGGTTAGGATAGCTATTCCTCGCTAAAATTCCACATAAATGGCAAAGGGTTTGTATGTAATGACTGAAAAATGGTAAAATATTTTAGTTTAAATTTAGATAGATTCTTGTATTTTAATTTTGCGATTGTCATGATGATATTCCATATGTATTCAGGTGCCTTTTAATTGTCATGATGATATTCCATATGTAGTCAGGTGCCTTTTAATTAACGTTAAAAGGATGACATTGTTAGTGTATGTTTCAGTGTTAGAAAAAACAGGTGGTGTTATTCATACAATAACTTTAGTCATTTTAAGATTTTTCATTTTCTATTTACAGAGTATTTTAAATGTGGTTCTTACCAGTCAGACTCCAGAAGATTTAGAAGGAATGAGAGGGTGGAATCATTTACTTGAAGGCTTAATACCATACACTGATCGTCATTTCCGGCGTTTGACAGCAATGCATCAGTCTTCCTATATTTTGCAATATATGTCAGCCTGCCTCTCCCTAGGAGAAAGTGAGCCGTAAGTATTTAACAAATTAATCACATCTCTAGACACATGAAAGATTTGCTTTAGAAGACAGATAATTTTGTCATAAGGAGTAGCAAGCATTTGAGGAATAATGACCTGTTATTTTGGCTACTGTAATTGTTACGGAAGTTATCTGATTTTTATTACAAGCATTTATAAAATACAAAGCATTGCTTTAATTCATTGAACAGTGATAAAGTTAGGATAATGAAGTTTTTGCTAGGTATTCCCTTGTTAGAAGGTCGACAGATGTGCTTATAACTGAGGAGCAAGTTTAAGGAAAATTATACAGGTGTTATGGTATGGGCATTGTAGGTTTATAAAGCTTACACTAGTACAGTAATGGAGAACATAGTTTAATGATGAAATCATAAATTATTCAAGGTTGAACATTGATGCACACACAGCTTTACTCTGGGTGTCTTGTCTCCCCTCAAAACACTGTTGGTACATATGTCTGCTTGTTGGTGGCCAACAAGTTCTTATTACCTCCTTGCTGTGAATTATATTCTTTTTGGCAAACTTCTCTTCTTATACATTTAGATCATGCTTCCTAAGTATTCATTGTAGATCATCGTGGGCATGAATGTAATGAGTTGTTAAATTCTGGATGTATGAGACTGTGCTGAGGATAAATATGAGTTTTTCTCATGTGTAATGTCTGAGCATGATTCCTCAGTTGTCTTAAAAATACCGCTATCTGCAGTTTATGAGTGATTTTAACAAACTATACAAAGTTAACTTCTGTTCATGTCAAATTTCTGAGAAACTGGAAGTTTCTGAAATCTTCTCTACTTACATTACAGCTTATTTTTCATCAACTTTAGTATGAGGAGTGCTTAATGTAGATATTGCAATCCTGTTTCTGTAGATATTACAGCTATGAACTGCAACCAGTTCTTTCATCTTAAGAGTGACTAGCATAACTTTCTCTCCATTATCAATTATGTACCCACATGAATCATGAATCATGTAGACTCTTGTTCTTGTAATCCTGCTCCTGGTGGGTTCTCATTTTCCTAAATGATGAGTATCATATCTTTCATATGAACTTTGTCAAGTTGTGTTAGTAAATACAATTCAATTCATGCATGAAGCATTATTCAGTTTTCTAAACTTTGATTATAGAAATAATTTCCTATTCTTCATAAACTCGGTGATTTTATTTCTGACTTTACTTCATAGCTGGAAGTAAAGTCCTGTCCTGTCTTCCTATCCAAGAAGAAAATAATCTTTTTCTTTATCAATTAGCATGTGGAATTATGTAACTACATGTAGAATTATATATGTCTGCTCCTGCTGACATTGAAAATAGGAAATTTGCACAGTTTTCTCAACTTAGATAATATCGAAGAATTACTTCCTGTTTCATCAACATTCTTTAAGTTGTAGGTTTGATTGCATTTCAGACTATTAGCTGGCACAGACTGAAAAGTCTAATGATATATAGCTGTGAAATGTTCAGCATACTTATTGGAGGACATCATTATCTCTGCAAGCCTTATAATATAAATTTTGCTTTATTTTTCCTCATTAACTTCTATATATTTTAGGTCAGCAATCCTGTGGTAATGTAACAACTTCTCTTCTCTTGGTGGCTGAATACAATAATTTATTCATGTATTTGTACAGTTGTATTGTTGCATTGCAAATGCTGTAACCCTGTGCATAATGTAGGGGACAGTGCAGATGTCAAATCTGGATCAGTTCTCCGATAAGAAATTTACATTCCTGGCTGCCACAAACTCTACCAAGCTGTAAGTCTGTAAGCATTGTAGGCATTACCATCCTACTCCTTTAGATATAGAAATTGTGTAAATAGGTCTGATGAATCCATGAACTTTCTGTTTTTGTGACTATTTCCTTTCATTAAAGCTGTTGTGTCTCCCCACAAGACTTGTCTATATTTCTTCAATGACAGGTAAATGTTTTCTTCAACCTTTCGAGTAGTAAGTTTACACTGACTGCAGATGGTGCAGTACTGCTCCTAAAAACATAACACCTGTGAATATTGCCTCAATAAATCAACCAATTATTTAGTCTCAAAGTTATGATTCACAAGATAGATGTAGACCTATTTTTGGAAATAATTTATAATGGATTTTCTTGTACAAAACCAAGTCCTTTAATTAGGAGTATCCAATAGATTGTGTGGGTAAGCCCTGTACACCCACAAGTCAGCATTTGTTCCTGTCCAAAATGCAAACCATTGTCCTTTAGATAGGGAGATGTTTTCAGCACGAGCCAGACAGCTGTTGAAATTGCTTAACGAGGTAGTTAAATTTCACTGGTCATGAGTTCGGGCGAGTTCCACTACCTGTCGATAAAGCTTCACAGTATAGTACACTATGGACGTACTGCTGCCCTGCGAACATACATTTTCAATTTCCTTATAGGAAGTGAAAGTTGTTTCACTTATAATGGATGCGAAACGAGATGTGCACTTGACGGGAAAAGTGGGGATGTTGCAACGGGTTTATTAGTAAACTGGTTACAGATCCACTCTCTTTCTGTGCATCCTGTAGGGTACAGGATTGTTCACAACCATGCCTCATAGCAGGAGTACCCCGTGGCAAGGTAGAAGAAAACCAAGCCTCGCCGGTGTCTTGTCTAGTAAATGCCGAAGCTTGTAGCTAATTTCATCTCACCCTGTGCATCCTGTAGTGTGCACGATTGTTCACAAATATCTTCATGTGCTGTGGCAGTTAACCTCCTGCCAGGGAAGAAGAGATCCAAACCTTTGCCTGTGCGTCTTGTAAATGCTGAAAAATTCTGTAGCTTATTCCATCTCGGTGGATGCATCTGCTGCCGTCGCCTTTGGTTCAGTCCCTGGGAAACTTACATCGAGTAGCTAGGAGAGCCCTCAGATCTGCATTGTTAGGCTTTTCAGGTTCAGGTGGTGTGTTAGGGTTCCCCGGTGTTCGTCGCACCCCACCATAGATTGGTCCTCTCCCAACATGTTGTCTTTCAGGTATGCCCTTCTTGAATTGTTTGAAGGAGTTGGTAGCTAAGGGTACATATCCCTGGTAACCCCATTGCCAGTGTCTCTCAAAGTAATGACAATGGTTTAAGGCATGGGAGTGAACCTAGTGGTGTCCCCTATGGTACCCCTAAGCTCAAATGGACTGTTTATGCTTGAGTGATGCTGTTGCTGAAAAGAAAAAGCCCTAGCACCAAAAGCTGTCAAGCTTGAGATTGGATGTAGGTTATCCATGTGACAGACCTTAACCCTGTCACCTGAGTGTTAGCCACCCCTTCCCGTGGCCCTTCACCCCAAATATAGCCTGGGTAACCACTGTTTACTTTGTGTCTATGATCCTGCTTGTTAGTGTCTCGTGGGTCCTTATTGTGGTTTCTCTCCTCGAGGTGTAGTCATCGTAGATTCTCAGACCTTCACTCGTCTAGGGTGAAAGCTGGGAAGAGGAAAAAATGTGCATGTTGTTTTTCATCCTCCAACTCTAATTTTGATTCTTTTCTTCTAGAAGGAAAAGGTCCAAGTCCAGTTAGGCCTGCTGTAGTTGGTTGGAAAGGGCTCCTTTCGCTGAAGGGAGACCTGTGCATGCTCTGTGTCATGAATCCTTGGGCCAGGGAAGTGACCTCATCCACAGAGGGAGAAAGAAGTACATGCTGCTACTCTTTTTTTTACTTTGATGTGATCAGTGCCATGGATTCTTGTCATTTTTATTAGCTCCCAATGACATTCATTGGTTGGTCCTTGGAGTAGAGGAGTGGTCATACTCGTGGAGAGGAGGTAAATCTCTGGGGCATTCAGTTTCTCTCACACCCTTTACTGCACCTAGGCATTAAGGCACTTGAAATTTGGCTATCCGTAGACCACTGCACCTTGGACTGGTACCGACGGAGGCAGACACTCTAGGGTAAACGTGTTTATTTGTGAATGCCTTGGCATTCATCTGGCCCCAGGTTTGGGGAGATAATTGGCCTTTGAGTGCCCCTAATGCATGAGGCCATTCTTGTGGTCAATTTGACCTTGGATGAAGTTGAAGGTCAGGTCTGTGGATCTGAGAACCCTCGAGTCCAGCTGGTAAAGTAGGATCCCCACGAAGCCAAGGTGGTTCTGTGCTCCAAAGCATACTGCATTATATCCTCCAATGGTTGAAGACCTGTCAGTGTGTGCACTGATAGAATTACCCTTTTTAGAGACGAGTTAGAAGGTATCTTTATTGGCCTTTGAGTCAGTAATTTTACAACTTCCCTCGAATTTTTTCCTGGCAAACCAGTGGTATAACTTGGTTTTGAAGAGAAAGGATGCCTTGGTTTCCTGTTTCTCAAAACAATTTAACAAAGAGATAGCTATTACTTTGAAACTCTTCAGTGCAGATTGTAGTGGAAAAGTGAAGAACTTTTTTGCAGGACTACCTAATTCAGCACTCAGTTTCTTTTGAAGGAAACAGCGGCGCTGTGGTGCAACGAGAGGTGCAGTTCCTGCTTTTAGACCCCAATCGGTACCATCCACAACTTATTCCTGGATAGAACCTGTGTATGCAGTTTTCAAAAGCTCCCTTCAATATCACCGAAAACCCTGGAAGAGATGTTAGGGATGTTGGAGAAAAATGTACTATGTCATTCAAGAAAATCTCTGGGCTTCTACAGTCAGTTCTTCCTGGAAAAGTCAACAGAAGTGGGAGCTGGTTTGACAAAGGAAGTTCAGGATGGAAACTGTATGGTATGTGCTTACTTCAATCAGGGAGGGAGATTTCATGCTTTCAGTGGGCCTGAAAGATGCATACTTTAAGTACAGTACTATACTTGTACATCATTCCTCTTTGATGTACTGTAACTGTACCTCCGCTTCTCCATCTAATGTACGTTTCACCAGTTCAGGACTATTCTTTGGACTGTCTATGGTTCCCCAGGTGTTCATTTGGTAAATTGGGTAGCAGCTTTGGATATATCTACTGATTTATGCCGTCCACAAGAGCGAGTTGCTACAGGATCAAGATCAAACTCGTGTATTTTATCACAATCTGGGGAAGTGAAGTACACTTCTTAGGGATAGACAGCAGGAATAAATATTTCCGTCAGACAATCACATCAGCAGAGCTCAGGGAGGATGCGCAGGCATTTTTTTCCACAACAGTACCACCAGCTCAGCAGTGGCAGTCTTCTCAGCCACCTTTCCTCACTAGAGAAACTTGTTCAACATAGCTCCTTCTACCATAGATATTCAGTGGTTTTTGCAGGGTCACTGGTCAGCCACTATGGATCCCCTGTTCTGGTAAGACAAGAGGCGCAGCCCAAAATTACCTGTTGACTGAATGAGGATAAACCTCACTAAGGGTGTTCCAATCAACTATTATGCTTCCTGACGGGCAAGTGTCCTCAGCTGTGCATACCTATACGACCTGAGAAGAAATGCAAGTAGCCTTTTTTGTGCTGCAAGCATTTCAAAAATGCTTGAGAAGGCTCTCGGTACTGTGATGAGTGGCTTCCATAACGAGGTTCACTCCCTTTCTGCGAGTTGACGAAGCAGAGGCATGGCCAAACGTTTCAGGCAGGATTAATGTACTAGCAGACACTGCTGCCGTGGGCAGTTTGTAGGGTTGGAGTAGTCTCTAAATCCTTGAATAGCAGAGAGGCTTCTTTCCTAGTTCCACAGGGATACACTTTGCCACACGTGTATTACTTCCCTGTGCTGTGTGAGGACGCCTTCCAGCATCCATGGTATCACCTGGATGCGCATATCCCTCCTTTCAGCTCGATCTGTCCATTGAATAATCCTGGCCTCAGCATGACCCTTATTTGTTAGCATGGTTGAGGTCTCAAGAGAACAGTTCACGCTTTTGTCAGCCATACTTCCTTGTGCACCACCAGTCAGTTTTAGAACCTCACAATTGGAGGCTATCCAGCATCTTCAGCAAGCATAGGGCCTTTGGCATAATATTGCATAGATTTCTGGGTACAAGCAACTGTCTGCCAGGGAAAGTGGGCCTCCTCCTGCAATTGGTATCATGGTATCCTGATTTGTTAGCATGATTGAGCTCCCAAGAGAATGGTTCACACTCCTCTGTCGGCCATACTTTCTGGTTCACCACCAGTCCATTAAATTTTTAGAACCTCACAATTGGAGGCTATCCAGCATCTCCAGCAAGCAAAGGGCATTTGACATAGTACTGTATATATTTCTGGGGACATGCAATTGTCTATCAGGGAAAGTGGGTCAATTGACTGAAATTAGTTTTGTGGGAGAGAGAATTCCATTTGGAGCAATTCTATTGCAGATTGTGGATTTCTTATCCGAGAGAAATGCCTCTAAGTCGTGGCTGTCAAAGGTGACCACTCAGGCTGTGGCCAGAACTCGAACCCTGTTGGAAGACAATCCTTGGTACAAGATCACTACCCCTTCTCTTTGTGAAGCATCACGTGGAGATCGAGGGGAAATGTTTTTGTCCCCCCTGAGGGCTCTGTGGTGCTATCTGAAGAGGACCCGACATCTTAGGATAGTGTGTCAACCATTTGGTTAGTACCGGTAGAACCAAGAAATGGTGTCGAGGAACACTGTCACAGGTATGATGGATAGTCTTCACTTGTGAAGCATAAGGGACCCCAGTAATAGATGGTCTTTTTAAAGGTGTTGCTGACAGTGAAGAGTGGGCCATTGGGGAAGTATTCTCGGGATAGACTAGGAATCTCATCAGATTGTGGTACCCTTTGGCTTTTGGACAGAGTCATGAAGGTTACCCTGAGACCAGACATTGTCAATAAGGCATTGGATTAGTTAGCAAATCATCCAGAAGGAAGGAAAGGTATATGCATCCTGGGTGTTTATCCGTGTTCCAAACAGGTTAAAAATCCGAGATCCCCACAAGGCAAGAAATCTTTGTTATGAAAGATATACAATCCAAGGTTACAACTTGCCCCTGGTGATATTAAGTCCCTTAACAAGTACTGTTGGAATACTAGCAGTGCAAGGAAGGCTGTCTGTATTTCCAATAGATTGGTGTGGATTCCTTCATTCTGTTTATCCATGTGAACCCCACCCTCACCTTGGAAGTGTCCAAGAACAAGGCCAAGAGTTGAATGGAACTCCCGTAGTGAGGTTTTAGTCAATAAGACACCAGCTAAGATTCTTTCAGACTTGCTGAAGAAGTACCATATACTTTAGCCCATATAAGAGAGCAACTAGCCACTAAAAGATAGAGCAGGAGACTGCTAAGCAAGGAAGCACACTAGCTAGATGTCAGTCGCTCAGTGGTGTTGAGCGTATTATATGAAATTAGTCGCTCAGTGGAGTGCAGGTTTGTCGGCGATGACTAATATAGGATACGGCATCTTGGTGGTGCTTGTAGGAACGTTGAGAGAGATCCTGGGTGGTTACTTGTTCTGTTTCCAAGCACGTGAACAGAAAGCATCGAGAAGAAACAGGTGACAAGTGATCTGGTTCGCAAACGAGTGAGAGAGTATTATAGGGACCCAGGGTCATGAGGTGAATGATCTGGTGATGAACGACAGATCTCAAAGGAGACTGATGTTTACTCAAGGTGAAGGAGGGGGGGTGGGGGAGAATGATAGTCTCTTCATTAGATTCATCAAATGTGATTATTAGAAGTAGAACAAATAGTATATATATATATTCGAAGAACTCGAGGATGACTGATTGAGAGGATTTTCATACACTAGACTGCAACTAATCTCCTCGTATGCATGGAAACATTGCAGCACTCGAGAACCATCCCAGCCCAGTCATGAACACTGGAAAGGCTCTCACTGCTGTCATGTGTGTCATTATTCCCGCCTCTTCTTGGAAAGATTATTTTGACAAAGTAAGAGAAACTTGTCCCGATGCGATGACAGGAACAGCCAATCATCGAGTACCGTAGGAGACACATGTCGTGGCAATGTGCCCGAGCAGAGACAGTTTGAACATTCGAGTGAACGCTTTTGGGGCAGTAGACAGTTAAAAGGACTTAACTTTGAACTGAAATACTTTTCCTTGAGACTGAAGCAGAAGAACATTCCACAAACAACAAGCTGACTAATATATGAAAGCAAGTATCGTTCAGTTCCAGACAATATGAACATTATTCCTGGTGAAGGCATCTTGCAGTCTTCTTGAACAGAGCCTGCAAGGGGGAGAGGTCAATAATATGTCTCCTTATCTAGTCAACTATTCCATGAGGAATAGAAGGTAAAATCCCGGAGGACTTCTCATAAGGTCTGCAACAAGCTCGTCCAAGGGGGGGGGGGGGGTAAATAACAGGTCTCCAGCCCCAGTCGACTTCTCCACGAGGAATCAACAAACATAAAAGCCTAGAGGGCCATCTCATATAATCTACAGCTAGCATGAAGACGTACAAGGCTAACAAAATGGAACTTTTATGCGTATTTATCTTCTGAAAATCGTGCACGATTACAATCCTCCTAAAGAGATCTTACACGTACAGCTGAGCTTGAAGATTTAGTGTCTCTCTGGACGTAGTGGTCAGAATATCTTTCTCGTCCACTTTACTGGGAAGTACCTTAATTCTCATCTGACTAAAGGAGAGCATGACATGTGACTACTGCTGATAGGGTGCCAGATGAAAGCACCGCAGCAAAAGACTTGAGAGTCCTATAGTCGATTCTTTTTAGTGAGGCAGATTTGCACAGACTCGCTGGGGTGCCCTTTTAGCTTGGAAAAGTTTCCTGATTGCTGATTGGTTGTACAAGATAATTCTAACCAGTCAGATAGCAGGAAACTTTTCCAAGCTAAAAGGGCACCCCTGGGAGTCTGTGCAAATCTGCCTCACTAAAAAAATTTTGACTATAGAACTGTATGGGGAGTATAGTACCCTCTTTGAATTGTAGTCTTTGGCAAATGCCAGAGCGGGAAATACCTCCTATGCTAGGGGAAAAAGAAAAGTCTGCCTTACTGCAGGTTGACCCAAGGGTAGGTCGGGGTTGCCATCTTTCTCCAAATTCCTGCCTGAGAAAGACAAGAGGAACAGACACTCAAGTATCAGAGGGCGAGAAGGGAGCGCCAGAAGATTTCTTCGATTTTGAGAAAGACCCAAGAGGCGAATAATCCCACTTAGTAGTAATGGTCTAAGTCCTGCTGTACTCTGACCACTGAGAAGGCAGCCACTCCTTACACTCATCACAGGGGGGATGAGTGCACTTGTCATACCCCCATAAAAAAGGGACAAAAATGAGAATCTATCTCAGTCCTGTTCATGAATAGGACTGGCCAGGGATTCACAGGCAGACCCACAGCCTACATGTTGATTTTACATGATCTTTCAAACACAACCACTAAAAACAGAAAAATAATTGAAATTGGAAAAGACAGCCAAGCTTTGTTAGTTAGCACTGAGAGTACATCTATACTGCTAAGTGGACAAATGATATTCATGTAGGAACAAATTTGTAATAGAATATATTTCATTGTTATTCTTGAATTAGAAAGTACTATTCTACAATTTAGATTTCTGACAGGTTGACGTAACTCACAGCAGTGTCCCAGTTGAGAAACCCTTACTCCTCCCACAGCAGTTATAAGTGAGGAGTGATGTCTGGAACATTATGCACAGTGTGGGTTGGGTTGGGCTATATATTCCTCCAGCATGTCACTTCACCTCCAAACCTGTTAGTTTGTATTTATAGAATAAAAATTGTGTGAGTTGAATATTAACTATTACATAAATCTAATTTTTTTTTTTTTCACATTTACAGGCTGGGTTCTGACGTGGAACTACTGCGCATCATAAATGAAAACCCAATCGAACCAAGTGACGATAATGAGGATGAGGGAGTGGAGTTAGATATAAGTGATGAGGATGATGAAGACGATAATGTACCTAATAGCGTGAAAGAAGCTTTGAAGGATTCAATAATGGAAGTTGGAGAAACTGAAGAGATGTCTGATAGTGAAAGCAGCAGTACTGGGAATTTGGACGATCTTGTTGAAAGTTCAAAAATGTCTAAAGATAATGAAAGAATGGAAATCAGTCAAGGTCTTGATGGTCTAGATTCTAATTTCATCATGGAAGCAGTTGAAGCAAGCAATTCTGAAGATGAGGGAAATACATTATAGAAAATGGAATGAGCTGTGATGAACAGTAAAAACAATATTGAAGTCTTAATTTTATTGAAATAAGGGGGAAAATTTAATAACCCTAAATGACATAAGTTGAATTACATGGTACCTAGTGATAACCTATTTCAGGTATATTTTATAAACCTTATTCTTTATACAGCAATTATAAATTAATGTTATGTAAATGTCATGTACATAGGTTTTTAGAAAATTAAAATAATGTTATAACTGTGGTATCTTATTTGTCCCACAAGCTTGATTCATGAATCCCTTCCTTACAAAGCTGAATGAGTGTACCTGATATCTTTTCTGTCAAAACCCTTTTCAATGTCCACAAAAATGTATAATTTCTTCCTTGTGCTGTATTTTCATAATTACAGTATATCAATGTCAAATATACTTCATCAGAAAAGAAATATTACTACTTGGAACTGCATGTACCAAAAAACAAATATAATTTTTAACAGGAGTCACCATAAAAATTCATATAGTTTTCTTTCTGTAATCTTTCTGAGCAACCTGCAACAATCTATTACACGAACAAAAACATGTGAAGTCAACACAACATAGGTAGAAGGGCATAAGAGTTTTACACCACTGGATTCCAATTATGTGGGACATTGTCCTCAAAAGAATATTACTGTAACCTATTACATTATTAGGCTTCTCAGACAAAAAATATTCTATTTATATTTATATTAGCTCCAATTTTTAAGGAGAGTTTAATATCAAAACTCCCTTGAATCTTTGTTGAAGGCACCGAAATAAAGACAGGATATTTTTAAAAAATTAATACATCACTATTATTATTATTATTATTACTAGCCAAGCTACAACCCTAGTTGAAAAAGCAAGATGCTATAGGCTCCAAAAGGGGAAAATAGCCCAGTGAGGAAAGGAAATAAATAAACGAGAAAAATTAACAAAACATTTTAAAAATAGTAACATCAAAACAGATATGTCATATATAAACTATAAGAAGAATTATGTCAGCCTGTTCAACATGAAAACATTTGCTGCAAGTTTGAACATTTGGAGTTCTTTAATTAAATGAACATGAATATACGATGAATCCAGAAGAGCTGTACCAAAAAAGGGATTTTGACAAAGGAAAAATCTATTTCTGGGCGAGGGACCTGTGTCGCCCAGTGAAATGCTCCTTAAAGCACCATTTCTAAGGTATAAATACTGCTAAATATACCAGAGAAAAAAGTTGCATGGAATGCCAGGAATAAATCCAGCTTGGTCACTCAAATGAGTGTCGGTATAGTAACTGGGGCGTGTAAGAACCACGACCATAGGTCCCTCACCAGTTAGACCTCTCCTTCAACATCCCCCGGAACTACGAGGTGCCGATCTACACCCGCACCTACAGTAATTACCATATCTAACTTGGAGAAATTACAGGACAGATCTCATCCCACTGTCACTATGTAACCATCATGAAATCATCATTAATGCCCTCCGTAGAAAAAATATCTTTGAAACCCCTAAAAATTTGGCCATACTAACTAAATACTCATGCACAGATTTTCGGAACCTGCAAATCAAACCGTGGACCCTCATTCACAAGCAAAATCTTAGATTAGTAATGAAAATATTTCCATTCTCATGGCTTAAGTAAAGTAATTCTTAAGAGCTTGAACTTTGCTGATCATTCCCATTCCAAATGGAGATACTGTACCAAGTAAATTCACAAATTTGGAAGATAATTTGCTTTTTCCCGTAGAATAGAAAACCAATCTATTCACAGGTACACCTTCAGAAAAACCTGGGATGGCCACAGAAGTTTGTAGATGATGTGCAGGATGGGGACATCCCGTCCTCATCTGAGGGCTTAGCAACTACTGGTTAGCTGATGTGGGCCTTATCATGAACTGTGCTTTTCTTATTCTAGGAAAATGAAAACTGGGATCTACCATAAATTTGCGATTTGTTCCAAAGCGAATACAAATTAGATATTTAGCCCTAATATATGGATTTAGATTTCTCTGAATTTCATATCAAGAGGAATAATACAGGGTATCCCATTTGCAGCCTCTACTGCCTTAGGATATTCACGATATGGCTCTGTAACACCGATAAAGAAAGCTGCCCTAAAGAGTTTCAAGAGGTAGAGACACGACTGTTTTCTCTTACCTCCAAAGAAAGCCTCCTTCACGCATGTGTCAGAAGCAGTTAGATTAGAGTTCTTTTCGTCATCCACCTTATCCGCGAAACCCTCCTCCACACGCACAATCAGCACAAGTTTCAAGTTTTCAAATGTAAAGGATCCTTGAGCAAGACCTTTATGCACCCAGTCTCCTTATGCTCCGTCACAGTGTGAGAGGACATCAACCTGAAAGACTCCCGATGTATGGAAACCAAGTGAATTTGAGTGCCGGACTCTCCGTTTCTCCAGGGATTCCAGTCCTAGTCACTTGTTCCTCCTCACCAATGATCAACATCATATCGCTTTCCTTTACACCTAGATTCTACAAGCAACCTAGATGTCAAACACTCAAAGTCATGGGGGTTCTTTCTCTTCGGACTTCGGGGAAGGACCAGTTAATCACTAGTGATCCTCCCGTGAATAGAGATCATGCCTCCCGGTGGAATCTTCCCATACGCTGTTGTGACAAAGATCAGGAGCAGGCAACACCTTAAATCCATTCTCAGAGCTCCTCGGAGCACCTAGATCTACTGTCATATCATCATACAGTAACTCCAGCCATAGCTCCTCCTCCTCCTCCTCCAAGGGCATGCACTTGTCGAACAGGTCGTCAGGCCATTCAGTGCCACGTTCTCCCTCCTTCCCCTCGGAGACCAAGACACCTAATGCCTCTTCAGCCTCAATGGCAAAAGAACACCAGGCAGCTCAAAATCAGAATCTGGAGAAATATCTTCCATTCTTCCGCAGCAAAGTATCGACATCGTTCAGTTATTGGACCGGTAAGCAAATCCTCCAAGGGAACGACAATCTTGCAGTAGTTTTTGTCGCGTTCTCCACCCGCATAGGAAGGAAGGAGTTGATCCTTCTGCTCCTGACTCAGGTCCCACCCTCATCAGGAAGTCTAACAACCTTAGAGAGGCTTACACAGAACTTATAAAGGGCAAGATGAAGCTACTGATCAAAGATTCAGTCCCACTCATGGGTTGAGGCACACCCTTGAGCTAACGTAGTAGGTTCTTGCGTAGATAGGGAGAACTCTCATATCGTCAGTCTTTGGAATTCCTTTCGCTCAAGCAGTTAAGGCAAGATCCAACCTCCTCTTCAGATTGATCCAATAGTAGCAGTGCTGACAACAGGTAAAACAGTGGAGAGACTGAAGTCCAAGAGCATCTCACTATGAGTCTCCTACCATAGTAATCATCCAAGAAATATCCTGGATGCATTGGGTGCATCAGTTGGCAAACCAGTGGGCAAATCAAGTACAGTATAGTACCTCAGGATACGAAATTAATTTGTTCTGGACTGGCTTCATGATTTTTCAGTATGATTAGTCTAGTTTTACAAGTAAATCGCCTAATTCGTTCCAAGCCCTATAAAAACACCACATTAAATTTTATAATAAAGCTTTAACCACAATGAAATACAGCCAAATACATTTGAATCATTCAATATACCTAACCTAACAGTTAATACCTGTAGGTGTAGTAGTTATTAGAACAATGAATAATAAATGGAAAATAATACTACGAAAATGTTAATTCGAAGGACATATGGCAGAAAACATGAACACTTAGCTTTACGATGCACATTAATAAATGGCAGAAAACATTAACATTCAACTTTACGAGACACTTAAAATGACAAATTCGGAGATAATTTGTATTTTTCCTAACCATACAAACCTTAGCTATTTACATAGGGTTTACTTTCGGCGTAGCTGAAAATGACGAGACATTAGATTTTTAACGAGGGGTAACTACCCCCGCGCTAGTTAGCAAGGGGGTAGGGGAAGGGGTAGCTTGCTACCCCTCCCCCCCCACACACCGGTGAATTGTCTCACTTCACTTAGAGGTAGGACTTGTCTTGGGGGACAGGGCTGGCGGGCAAATATGTGTAAATAGCTAAGGTTTGTATGGTTAGGAAAAATACAAATTATCTCCGAATTTGTCATTTGTTCCGTAACCAAAATACAAACCACGCTATTTACATAGGGTGACTTACCCCTTAGGAAGGGTGGAAAGTCCCCAGCCTTACTGGCTTTGGCTTTACCCGGGGACTCAGAATCCGAGCGAGTAGCACTCGAGAAAAAAGGTCCCTGCACCTCACGAAGTTCCTTGCTCCGCAAGGAACGTACGGCCTACATAAGTTTGTGTGTGGAGGAATAGTGTGTGACTCGTCCTAGGAAGTTGACCTGGAGTCCTTTAGGTGGAATTCTAGGCTAGGACGTTCCCAATACCACGTCGTCAGGGTATGGGGGACGCGACAGTATCAACTTAATACTGTACTAGGAACACAAGGGAGCATGGTTTACCTGCAGAGGTTGAGTTCAGCTATGCAGAGACCAGGATGCTGCTTTCCCCAAGAGAGGGGAGGATGAGAAAAGAAGTAAGGGCCAGACATACTCTTTCATTCACGCAGACTGAGACCGGGTAACAATGCCCTCAACCTTCTGCTACCTGTCCAATAAGGAGCCTGAGGTTAGACCAGCTGTTGTGCAGCCACCACGGGGCCGATAGAAAAGGTATCAAGGCTCCTGTGGGTCACGCCCTGCAGGTAGTGGGCTGTGAAGGTTGTTTGACGCTTCCAGACCCCAGCTTGTAGCACCTGCGTCACAGAGAAGTTTCTCTTAAAGGCCAGGGACGTAGCGATGCCCCTGACGTTGTGTGCCCTAAGGCGACGTGACGGAGGAGGGTCAGGATTCAAGGCGTGATGGATAACCCTTCGAATCCACGCCGAGATGGTGTTCTTGGTGACCCTCCTCTTAGTCCTTCCCGTGCTTACAAACAACGCTTGCACGCAGGGACGAACTGCAGCTGTCCTCTTCAAGTAACGCCTCAGACTCCTCACTGGGCATAATAGCAGATGGTCTGGGTCACTTGTTACAGAACGGAGACTCGTGACCCTGAAGGAGTCGAACCGTGGGCCCGGCACTCCAGGGTTCCGAGTCTTGGCAACAAACTCAGGGACGAACCTGAACGTTACCTCCCCCCATCCCCTTGAATGGGCGATGTCGTATGAGAGACCATGAAGCTCACTAACTCGTTTGGCAGAGGCCAACGCGAGTAGGAAAGCCGTCTTCCAAGTCAGTTGGCAATCAGAGGCCTGGCGTAATGGTTCGAAGGGAGGTCTCTTCAGAGCCCTGAGAACCCGAACCACGTTCCATTGAGGAGGTCTCACTTCCGACTGAGGGCAGGTAAGCTCATAGCTACGTATGAGTAAAGAGAGTTCTAGCGAGGAAGAAATGTCCACTCCTTTCAGCCTAAAGGCCAGGCTTAAGGCTGAGCAATAGCCTTTCACCGCCGAGACCGAAAGGCGCATTTCTTCCCGCAAATACACGAGGAACTCCGATATTGCTGGAATAGTGGCATCGAGTGGAGAGATACCCCTCCCACGACACCAACCACAGAAGACTCTCCACTTCGCCTGGTAGACTCCTGCGGAGGACTTTCGCAGGTGACGAGACATTCTTTCCGCAACCTGCTGCGAAAAGCCTCTCTCCGTGAGGAGACGCTGGATAGTCTCCAGGCGTGAAGCCGAAGCGAGGCTACGGCTTTGTGGAAGATGTTGCAATGTGGCTGTCTGAGTAGCTCGTGTCGTGGGGGAAGTTCTCTCGGTAGTTCCGTTAGGAGTTGCAGAAGGTCCGAGCACCCTTCTCATCAGACAAAAAGGTGGGAAGGCGTACACGTCGATGTTGTCCCACCGCTGTTGGAAAGCATCTTGCCAGAGAGCCTTGGGGTCCGGGACTGGGGAGCAGTACAGAGGCAGCTTGAAATTCAAGGCCGTCGCGAACAGATCCGCCGTCGGGGAACCCCACAAAGTCAGGACTTTGTTGGCTATCTGAGGATCCAAAGACCATTCGGTACTCACTATCTGCGAAGCTCTGCTCAGACTGTCGGCGAGCACATTCCTCTTGCCAGGAATGAAGTGAGCTGATAGTGTTATCGAGTGGACTTCGGACCACCTCAGAATCTCTACTGCAAGATGGGATAACTGTTGTGAAAAGGTACCTCCCTGTTTGTTGACATAAGCCACTACCGTGGTGTTGTCGCTCATCACCACCACGGAGTGGCCCGCCAGGGTCCATTGGAACTGCTGAAGAGCCAGATACACGGCCTTCATCTCTAGCAGGTTGATGTGTAGGTACTTTTCTGATTCTGACCAAAGGCCTGAGACCCTCTGGTTCAGAATGTGGGCCCCCCACCCTTCTTTTGACGCGTCCGACCCTTCTTTTGACGCGTCCGACCCTTCTTTTGACGCGTCCGAAAACAGTGTCAAATCCGGGGGAAGGATGAGAAGATCCACTCCCTTTCGTAGGTTTTCGTCGATCAGCCACCACTGCAGGTCCGCCTGTTCCGTGGGTCCTATAGGGACCAGAGTGTCCGGGGAATCGGAGCCCTGACTCCACCGGGACTTGAGCCGCCATTGCAGGGATCTCATCCTGAGACGGCCGTTCAGGACCAGACGGGCCAGGGAGGCTAGGTGACCTAAAAGACTTAACCATAATTGGGCTGGAAGCTCTTCCCGCCTGAGGAAGGGCTCTGCCACCCTCCTCAGCCTTGCTATCCTGTCGTCTGATGGAAAGGCTTTGTGGAGATTGGTGTCTAATAACATGCCTAGATAAACCAGTCGCTGGGACAGCTGCAGAGAGGACTTCGAGATTTACCATGATCCCCAGATCTTGGCAAAGTCCCAGAAGCATGTCTCGGTGTCGAAGAAGGGTCGACTCAGAGTCTGCCAGTCGTCCAGATATCGGAGGAGACGAATGCCGTTCCTGTGCGCCCATGACGAAATCAGGGTGAACACTCGAGGTGCTGTGGAGAGACCGAAGCATAGTACCTTGAACTGGTAGGTCTTGCTGTCTAAGCTGAATCTCAAGTACTTCCTGGAAGACGGATGGATTGGGATCTGGAAGTACGCGTCCCTCAGATCCAGTGTGCACATGAAGTCTTGTGGTCTCACTGCAAGTCTGACCGTGTCCGCTGTCTCCATGCTGAACGAAGTTTGTTTGACAAACTTGTTCAGAGCTGAGAGATCGACGACAGGTCTCCAGCCTCCAGACGCCTTCTTTACAAGAAAGTGTCAACTGAAGAAGCCTGAGGAGCCGTCGACGACCTCCTGGAGAGCATCCTTCTTGAGCATGGTCTCGACTTCCGCCCGAAGGGCTAGCCCCTTTGCCGATCCCATGGCATAGGAGCTCAACGACACTGAATTTGCTGTCAGGGGAGGTTGAGATGTTGTGAATGGGACGCGATAACCTTGGCCGATCACAGAGACCGTTCAAGAATCGGCCCCATGTTGCTGCCACCTGTGCACGCAACTTTGTAGGCATCCCCCCACAGGTGTACACGCGGGGGGACTGCCACTCCTAGCATTTACGGCCACGGCCGCTCCCTCTAGGAGCCTTGCCTCCCCTGGAGGACTTACCGCCCCTCTTGTCCTTGACAGGAAAGGGCCGAGGCTTAGACACCTTCGTCTTAGCTGCCGGAGCCTGCTTCGGTGTCCTGTGAGGCTGCTGTTGATGTTGTTGTGGAGCTGGAGGCTTGTAGGGCCGAGATGTGAGGGCCCTTTGGAGGAGCGAATCCTGGTTCGACTTCCTCCACCTCTCAGCTGTGCGTTCCACATCCTTGGGCTCAAACAAGCTTCCTCCAAGGATGGAGGAGTGTCTGAGCCTGCAGACATCCATGGCGGGGACCTTCGGATGGAACTTCTCGGTCACCGCATCGCGTCGCTTTAAGATCGAGTTGGCCCACAGGTTGGTAACCTGGTGGGCCAGGAACTCGATGGAGCGAGTGCCCGAGAGGAGGAAGGTCTCCAGGGCCTTCCTATTGCTCTCCTTAGACAAGTCCTCGGAGCACAATAGGATACCCAGAAAACACAGCCAGACGTCCAGCCACGAAGTGGCCTGCATGGCACACTTCGCGACCTTCTCCTGGCTAAGGATCTCCGAAGCCGAGAATGTCACCTGCCGGGAGGAGAGCTTCTCAAGAGGAGTTCCCCTTGTGAGCTCTTCCACTGAGTGGTGGAGGGGAAGAGCTACACTGGACTCCCTCATGATCTCAAAATACCTCCTCTTCTGTAAACGAGGAGGTGGGAGGAGTCTGTTCCCGGCAGAGGAACGGCTGGAGGAGGCGAGGTCCGAGAGCTGATCTTCGACCTTGTCTCTGGCACTCTTCACCCCCTGGGACCAAGGCAAAGCCGCGCTGGCCCTTGGGGGTTTCTGGGTACCATAGACTTGGTCTAGGACCGTATCCTTGCATTCGCGAGGGGCGATCTCCGGGTCCTTGAACCTGTTGAGTTGCCTCATCTGATTCAAGACCTGCCAGAAGGCATGCTCAGACTCATGCTGCTCTCCTCCCTGTGAACTGGCAGCTAAGTCTCCCGTCCCCAGAGGCTCTTCTTGGGGAGACACGTAGACGTTCTCCCGTGGTCTGGTTGGCTCTGGACGAATCCGTGACGACGACCTGGGAATCGTCTTTGAGTCCTTGGGTTCCCTCCTGGCCGGGATACAGGACTCCAGCAAAGAGGTCTGGAAGGTACCTTCCACGCGAGACGTTTCTCTCCCTCGAGGTGGGGATCCTCCCATTGGTGCTGTGGGAGAGGCCCTCGCCTCGCTGGACTCTGAGGACGGAAAGGCTTCGTCCACAGGAGAAGAAGAAAACGAAACGACCGCGAAGGGGATGGAGCCTTCCTGACAGACCTCTTAGGAGCCAACTTCTCCCTGGGATAAGTCACCACGAAGTCCACTCCTCTCCTTCTCTTCAGCGGGGGCGAGTCTGTCTTTGGCTTGAGTCCCAGATCAGCGAGGGCTGGCTTCACAGCCTGCACCACCGCTTTCATCAGGTGACCAAACCAAGACTGACGGGTGACGGACACAGTGTTAGTAATCCCCGCTGGAGGGAAGGGGATCTCCTGATCCTTCGGAGTGGACACAACGGGGCCTACCTGGAAAGAAGAAAGGGAAGAATGTTGCCTAGATCTCTCCGGAGACTCTTCCTGGTCCTGGGTGAGAGACCTGCGCTTGCGCGGTGGCGATCTGGAAGTACGCGTCCCTGTCGCAGGCACGAGCTGTGGAACCCGGCGAGAACGGGGGTCGCGCTCGCGCGATGGAGCATTCAAGGGATCGCGCGCGGGGGGCTGCTGGAACGCGGGCGCACAGTCGCCCGGGGATAAACGCACGCGGGCGCACTGGCGAGTGGGCGCTGGCGCGCAGGCGAAGAATCGTGCGGGCGCTCAGGATATCGTTGGTGCGCAGGAGGGTGTCGACGCGCAGTCGGGTGGGGCGCAGGAACAGGTGACGAGGAAACGCGCAAGGGCGAACGCTCGCGGTCGGGCTCAGGAGATGAAGACTCGTGGGCGCGTGGACATGCAGGAACTCTTGAAGTGCGCACCGGGGAGCGTGCGCGCTGTTGCGCAGGCGAAGATGGGCGCACAGGAGCGCGAGGGCGAGGCGAAGGAGCAAAGTCCTTGCCTGCGTCCAGATCCGAAGATCTAGGGCGCGTGGGCGAGCGTTGGCGCGCATCAGGAACAAGGTGCGCGCTGACGAGCAGGAGATCGTGTGCGCTCAGGAGACCGATGGCGCGTCTGGCGCGCAGCAGGAACAGAAGGGCGCTGACAGCTAACAGGGGAGCGCTGGCGAGCAGGAGAGAGCTGGCGAGCAGGCGAGTGCTGGCGAGCAGGTGAGCGTTGACGAGCATGAGAGAGCTGGAGAGGCGAGTCTGATGGCTGCAACTCAGGAGAGCGCTTGTGCGCGCGAACGCGCAGCTGAGCACGCAGGGGAACCCTGATGCGCAAGGGAATTGCCCACACCGTAGGCGACATCCCTTTGCCCCGAAGGGACCGGTGCCCGTCGGGTGACGGGGTGAGAAGGCGCCTGCTGCGCATCTGCAACCAGAGGTGTAGGTAGGCCCAAAGGACTGGAAGGTCTGGCAGACGGAGATTGCGAGCAATCTGCGGAGAGGTCCAAGGATGTGGCTGCTACGGTCTGCTTCCGACGAGGAGAATCCTCTGCAGGGGAAGGCGGCGGAGACGACTCGAAGAGGCGCCTCTTCACTCCCTTATAGGGAGAGGGGAGGCCCCGACGGCGAAGAGGAGGACGAGCCTTACGACGAAGGCGGCCACGAGGAAGGTCATCCACATCGTCGGTCCTCCGAAGAGGAGTCTCTGTCAGTGCGCTCCCCCGGGGAGGAGACGCACCCGCAGGAGAGACCGTGGGACTCAACTTCCGCTTCGAAGGATGTTCGGAAGGGGAGGCAGAGCCTTCAGCAACGTCCGCAACAGCAGCAGCAGCAGAGGTTTGACCAGACCCATCGGAAGCCTCCGCCACAACCACGTCGACAATAGATTGAGGGTCTACCTCTGCTATTACCGGCGATTGTTTGACAGCAGCCCCCAACTGGATAAGGTCAAACAGGACTTCCTTGGAGGGCAAGCCCTTAAGCCCTAAGGAAGCCCAAAGCTGAAAGAGATCATCATTAGAAACAGCATGGTCATCATAATGAGAATCAAAATCCTCCCCCGGAGGAGGAGGGGGAGCTGCCCCGCTATGGGAGGCGACGCCCTCTCCCGCACCCCGAGATCGGTAAACAGAATAATGGCCTACGCTACCACTCGACGGTCTCTCACGAGAGGCCGACCGAGTGGGAGCTTCGGAGGTGGTTTGGGCGGCGGAAGAAGAGTCCTTGGAGCCTTCCTTCTTCAAGGCAACCCTTGAAGGAGAAAGGTCTCTCTTGGACTTCTTCTTACGCCGCCGGGCAAACCTCTCCCACTGGGAGGTAGACCACTCCCTGCACTCACTACACGTTAAGTCTCTAGCACACCGTTGACCTCGACACTGCGGGCAAAGGGTGTGAGGATCCGTCTCGACCACCGACATGAAGGTACCACAGGGGCGGCCGGAGAGTCCAGGGCATTTGCGCATAATTGCGATGAAGGTAGAGGCCAACTTCCAAACACACAAAGTCTGAGAAAAAGAAGAAACAGATTAAGGCTGTCAAAAGCGAGGACGAAAGACAGACACGTCTGCTCATCGTCCGAGCCAAAAGTGAAGCGAGACAATTCACCGGTGTGTGGGGGGGAGGGGTAGCAAGCTACCCCTTCCCCTACCCCCTTGCTAACTAGCGCGGGGGTAGTTAACCCTCGTTAAAAATCTAATGGCTCGTCATTTTCAGCTACGCCGAAAGTAAATCCTATGTAAATAGCGTGGTTTGTATTTCGGTTACGTAACAAATTAAAAAAAAAATCTAATTGTTTCCATTTTTTTTAACTTAACATTTTTTACTTTCTAAATTTCATCAATTTCTTTTTAACTTCCACTTTTCCTTTTTTTCCGATCACTTTGGCCTTCCCCTTGGCCTACTAATGGCCTCTTTAAACAAACCAAGGAAGCTTGTTTCTGCTTACTCTTTAAAATGTTACTGAAATGAGTCAGGCAATGTCATTACACTGAGCAAGAACACGACCTGTGTGAGCCTTTTCGGGGCGTTTTTCTATAAAATTTGACATTTTATAATATAGCACCTTATTTCTGCCGTTATCGTAGTCATGTGTGTCCTCTTTACCACCAGAAAACTGTTACTGCACAACGTTCAGTTACATGACCTCCAACTCCAAGTCATCTGTTGTTAGCTCCTATTGGTGCTCCTCGAGGAACTCAATGTCGTCATCGACGACCAGGCCCATGGACTTCCCGCAACCTCAGGTTGTGGAACAGGTTTGGGATCGTCAATGATTTCAACTTCAGCTAGGCCTATGTCGAATCCCTCGTTGTCACGTGCGGAGACGGCATCAGGCCACAGCTTCTTCCCCAAAGAGTTCAAGATGTGCCTCAAAACCTACTTGATCGAGGAGTCGGACGCATATCACAATACTGAAATGTGCTATCCTTGATTTCGATATATCTCCTGAAGAGATGTTTCACATAGAGCTTCTTGAAGTTTGAAATTACTTGTTGGTCCATGGGCTGGAGGAGAGGGGTGGTGTTAGGTGGAAGGTGGAGAACCTTGATAAAGGAATATTCCAGAAGGATATCTTCCTTGAGGCCAGGAGGATGAGCAGGGGCATTGTTCAACACCATTAGACATTTCAGAGGGAAGAGCTCATCTTCCAAATATTTATTTAAAGTCTGACCAACACAGAGGTTTACCCACTCAAAGAAGAACAGTCTCGTTACCCAGGCTTTCGCATTAGCCCTCCACATTACCATTATCTTCTCCTTGAGCACTTGGTGGAACTTGAAGTGCTCAAAGAGTATCCGAATGATACACCACTAGGGGCTTGACCTTACAATCCCCACTGGCTTTTGCATAGACTGCAAAGGTAAGCCTGTCCCCTTCATAGGCTTATGCCCAGGCAGCTTCTTCTCTTCCTTTATTTACTTACTTTACTTACTTAGATGACTTTTTCCAATCCCATACAGTAGGGGAACCCCATACTCTACAGGACCTCCACTGTCGTTTTACCTTGTTCGTTCAGAGTATTTAATGTTTCATATCACGTATTTTTCATTTACTGTTGAATCGTCACAGTTGTACGACTGTTGAAATAAGAAAGTCTACCGTTTCCTCTTGAAACCCTTAATGTCTTCAATCATTTGAATGTTTCGTGGGAATTTATTAAATAGTCTCGGGGCCGCTCTGGAGCCTAAAGTAGACATAAATCTAGGTTCCAACAGTTTGAAGCCATCTAACTATTCTCGTATCGATACGATTTGTTAGCTACGCAATAGTGTATGTAGCAATTCTCTTAAGTATTTAGGAAGCCCGGTTCTGATAACTTGGTAGGTTATTGTACATATTCTAAAATGACAAATTCGAAGATAATTTGTATTTTTCCTAACCATACAAACCTTAGCTATTTACAAAGGGTATTACTTTTAGCGCAGCTGAAATGACGAGCCAATAGTTTTTAACGAGGGTTAATTACCCCCGCGCTAGTTAGCGGGGGGTGGGGAAGGGTAGCTTGCTACCCCTCCCCCCTCCACACACCGGTGACTTGCTTCACTTCACTTAGAGGTAGGACTTGACTTGGGGGTCGGGGATGGCGGGCACATATGTGTAAATAGCTAAGGTTTGTATGGTTAGGAAAAATACAAATTATCTTCGAATTTGTCATTTGTTCCGTAACCGAAATACAAACCACGCTATTTACAAAGGGTGACTTACCCCTTAGGAAGGGTGGAAAGTCCCCAGCCTTACTGACTTCGGCTTGCCTGGGGGCTCGATCCCTCAGTGAGCAGCACTAGAGAGAGGGGGCCCCTGTACCTCACAGGTTCCTAGCATCGCTAGGAACGAGTGGCCTACATAAGCAGTGTGAGGAGGAGAGTGTGACTCGTCCTATGAAGTTGACCTTGAGACCTTCAGATAGGAATTCTAGGATAGGACGTTCCCCATACCACCTCGTCAGGGTATGGGAGACGCAACAGTATTAAGCTTAATACTAGGAGCACAAAGAAGCATGGGTTACCTGCAGAGGTCGAGGTCAGCTATGCGAGGACCAGGATGCTGCTTCCCCAAGAGAGGGGAGAATGAAGAAAGAAGTAAGGGTCAGACATACTCTTTCATTCACACAGACTAAGACCGGGTAACAACGCCCTCAACCTACTGCTACTTGTCCAAAAAGGAGCCTGAGGTTAGACCAGCTGTTGTGCAGCCACCACAGGGCCGATAGAGAACGTATCGAGGCTCCTGTGTGTCACGTCTTGCAGGTAGTGGGCTGTGAAGATCGTTTGACACTTCCAGACCCCAGCTTGAAGTACCTGCGTCACAGAGAAGTTTCTCTTGAAGGCCAGGGATGTAGCAATACCCCTGACATCGTGGGCCCGAGGGCGACGTGACGGAGGAGGGTCAGGATTCAGGGCATGGTGGATAACCCTTCGAATCCAAGCAGAGATGGTGTTCCTGGTGACCCTCCTCTTTGTCCTGCCTGTGCTCACAAACAAAGCTCGCACATGAGGACGGACTGCAGCCGTTCTCTTCAAGTAGTACCTCAGACACCTCACTGGGCATAGTAGCAGCTGGTCTGGGTCGTTTGTTACAGAACGGAGACTCGCGATCCTGAAAGAGTCGAACCGAGGATCCGGCACTCCAGGATTCTGAGTCTTGGCCACAAACTCAGGGACGAACCTGAACGTTACCTCCCCCCATCCCCTTGAATGGGCGATGTCGTACGAGAGACCATGAAGTTCACTAACTCGCTTGGCCGAGGCCAAGGCGAGTAGGAAAGCCGTCTTCCAAGACAGGTGGCGATCGGAGGCCTGGCGTAATGGCTCGAAGGGAGGTCTCTTGAGAGACCTGAGGACTCGAACCACGTTCCAAGGAGGGGGTCTCACTTCCGACTGGGGGCAGGTAAGCTCATAGCTACGTATGAGTAAAGAGAGTTCTAGCGATGAAGAAATATCCACGCCCTTCAATCTGAATGCCAAGCTTAAGGCTGAGCGATAGCCTTTCACTGCTGAGACAGAAAGGCGCATTTCTTCTCGCAGATACACGAGGAAGTCCGCTATTGCTGGAATAGTGGCATCGAGTGGAGAGATACCCCTTCCACGACACCAACCACAAAAGACTCTCCACTTCGCCTGGTAGACTCCCTCAGAGGACCTTCGCAGGTGCCGAGACATTCTCTCCGCAACCTGTTGCGAAAAGCCTCTCTCCGCGAGGAGACGCTGGATAGTCTCCAGGCGTGAAGCCGAAGCGAGGCTACGGCCCTGTGAGGGACACCGGAGTGGGGTTGTCTGAGAAGCTCGTGTCGTGGAGGAAGCTCCCTTGGGAGTTCCGTCAGGAGTTGCAGAAGGTCCGGAAACCATTCCGCGTGATGCCATAGCGGAGCTACTAGAGTCATGGAACAGTTGACCGATAGTCTGGTCCTGTTGAGCACCCTTCTCATCAGACAGAATGGTGGGAAGGCGTACACGTCGATGTTGTCCCACCGTTGCTGGAAAGCATCTTGCCAGAGTGCCTTGGGGTCCGGGACTGGTGAGCAGTACAGGGGCAGCTTGAAATTCAAGGCTGTCGCGAACAAGTCCACCATCGGGGAACCCCACAAAGTCAGGACTTTGTTGGCTATCTGAGGATCCAAAGACCACTCGGTACTCACTATCTGCGAAGCCCTGCTCAGACTGTCGGCGAACACATTCCTCTTGCCAGGAATGAAGCGAGCTGATAGTGTTATCGAGTGGGTTTCGGTCCACCTCAGAGTCTCTACTGCAAGATGGGATAGCTGTTGCGAAAAAGTGCCTCCCTGCTTGTTGATATAAGCCACTACCGTGGTGTTGTCGCTCATCACCACCACGGAGTGACCCGCCAGGAACCGTTGGAAATCTTGAAGGGCCAGAAAGACGGCCTTCAATTCTAGCAGGTTGATGTGTAGGCACTTTTCTGATTCTGACCAAAGGCCTGAGGCCCTCTGGTTCAGAACGTGCGCCCCCCACCCTTCTTTTGACGCGTCCAAAAACAGAGTCAATTCCGGGGGGAGGACGAGAAGACTCACTCCCTTCCGCAGGTTCTCGTCGGCCAGCCACCACCGCAAGTCCGTCTGTTTCAGAGACCCCATTGGGATCAGAATGTCCGGGGAATCGGATCCTTGATTCCACCGGGACTTGAGCCGCCATTGAAGGGATCTCATCCTGAGGCGGCTGTTTGGAACCAGACGGGCCAGGGAGGATAGGTGGCCTAAGAGACGCAACCACGATTGGGCGGGGAGTTCTTTTCGCCTGAGGAAAGGTTCCGCCACCCTCCTCAGCCTTGCTATCCGGTCGTCTGATGGAAAGGCTTTGTGGAGATTGGTGTCTATTAGCATGCCTAGATAAACCAGTCGTTGGGACAGCTGCAGAGAAGACTTCTCGAGGTTTACCACGATCCCCAGATCCTGGCAAAGATCTAGAAGCCTGTCTCCTGTCTCGGTGCCGAAGAAGGGTCGACTCCGAGTCTGCTAGGATCAGCCAATCGTCTAGGTAACGAAGGAGACGAATGCCGTTCCTGTGCGCCCAAGTCGAAATCAGGGTGAACACTCTGGTGAACACCTGAGGAGCTGTGGAGAGACCGAAACACAGCACCTTGAACTGGTAGATCTTGTTGTCTAGGCAGAATCTCAGGTACTTCCTGGAAGACGGATGGATTGGGATCTGGAAGTACGCGTCCTTTAGATCCAGTGTACACATGAAGTCTTGTGGTCTCACCGCAAGTCTGACCGTGTCTGCTGTCTCCATGCTGAACCGGGTTTGTTTGACAAACCTGTTCAGAGCCGAGAGATCGATGACGGGTCTCCAGCCTCCAGTAGCCTTCTTCACAAGAAAGAGTCGACTGAAGAAGCCTGGAGAGCCGTCCACGACCTCCTGGAGAGCACCCTTCTCGAACATGGTCTCGACTTCGGCCTGAAGGGCCAGCCCCTTTGCCGATCCCATGGCATAGGAGATCAACGACACTGGATTCGCTGTCAGGGGAGGTTGAGATGACGTGAACGGGACTCGATAACCTTGGCCGATCACTGAGACCGTCCAAGCATCGGCCCCGTGATGTTGCCACCTGCGGACGCAACGCTGAAGGCATCCCCCCACAGGTGGACACGCAGGGGGACTGCCACCCCTAGGGCTTGCGGCCGCGGCCGCCACCCCTAGAAGTCATGCCTCCCCTGGAGGACTTACCGCCCCTTTTGACCTTGGCTGGAAAGGGCTGGGGCTTAGACACCACTTTCTTAGCTGCCGGTGCCTGTTTGGGAGCCTTACGAGGCTGTTGCTGCTGTTGTGGCGGGGCTGGAGGCTTATAGGGCAGAGTTGTAAGGGCCCTGTGGAGGAGGGAGTCCGTGCTGGATTTCCTCCACCTCTCAGCCATTTGCTCCAAGTCTTGAGGCTCAAACAGGCTCTCCCCCAGGAGGGAGGCATGTCGGAGCCTACACACATCTACGGCGGGGACCTTCGGATGGAATCTCTCGGACACAGCATCGCGACGCTTCAACACCGAGTTGGCCCACAGGGTGGTAACCTGGTGCGCCAAAAACTCGATGGAGCGGGTGCCCGAGAGGAAGAAGGTCTCTAGGGCCTTCCTATTGGTCTCCTTGGACAAGTCCTCCGATTGCAATAGGATGCCCAGAGATCCTAACCAGAAGTCCAGCCACGAAGTGGCCTGCATGGCACACTTAGCGACCTTCTCGTGGTTAAGGATCTCTGCCGCCGAGAACGACACCTGCCGGGCAGAGAGTTTCTCCAAGGGAACTCCCTTCACCAGCTCCTCCACAGAGTGATGGAGAGGAAGAGCGAGGTTGTGCTCACCCAGGATCTCGAAATACCTCCTCTGCTGAAGGCGAGGAGGAGGGATGAGCTTGTTCCCGGCAGTGGAACGACTGGAGGAGGCAAGAAGTGCGAGCTGAGCATTGGCCCTAGCTCTGGCACTCTTCAGCCCCCGAGACCAGGGCAGAGCTGCACTGGTCTTAGGGGCTTTCAGAACGTCAAACACTTCATCCAGAATCGTGTCTTTGCCTTCACGGGGGGGGGGATGACTGGATCCGTAAGTCTGTTAAGTTGCCTTATCAGGCTTAGGACCTGCCAGAAGGCATGTTCGGACTCTTGCTGTTCTCCTCCCTGCGGGCTGGCAGCTAAGTCTCCTGCCCCAGGAATCTCTTCCTGGGGTGATACGTGGACATTCCCCTGGGTAGTCATGGGTTCCTGACGAATCCTTGCAGAGGATTTAGGGATGGTCTTGGAATCCTTGGGTTCCCTCCTGGGAGGGATACAGGATCCCAACAACGAGGTTCGAGGGGCCCCTTCCTCACGAGACGATTCTCCTGCCTGAAGCGAAGTCTCCCCTCCTGGTGCCGAGGGGAAGACTACCGCCCCACTGGACTCGCCTGAGGACGGAAAGGCCTCGTCCACGGGAGAAGGAGAGAGTACTCGTGCAGGAGAGGGGACCTTCGAGACCGACCTCTTGGGAACAAACTTCGCCCTGGGGGAAGTCACCACGAAGTCCACTCCTCTCTTTCTCTTCAGCGTAGGAGAGACAGCCGCTGGTTTGTTACCCTGGCCGGCGAGTGCTGGTTTCATAACCCTCACTAACGCCCGTGCCAGCGGACCAAACCAAGTCTGCTGCTCCAAGGACACAGAGTCCGAAATCCTCGCTAAGGTGAAAGGGATCGGGCGATCCTTTGGAGTGGACACGACGGTACCTGCCTGAAAAGAAGGTGGGGAAGAATGCTGTACTGACCTGTCTTCGTCCTGCACTACCAACCTGTCTTCGTCCTGCACTACCAACCTGTCTTCGTCCTGCACTACCAACCTGTGCTTGGATGGAGGTGATCCCGAGTGCCGTCTAGGAGCACGCGTCCCTGCTGCTACCACCGGCTGTGGAATTCGCCGCGAACGATAGTCGCGCGAGGGCGAATGGTCGCGCAAAGGCGAATGGTCGCGCGGGAGTGCTGGCGAGCGATCGCGCGGGCGCGCAGGTGGATGATCGCGCGGGCGCACAGGCGAGCGGTCACGCGGGCGCGCAGGCGCGCAGGCGAGTGGTCGCGCGGGTGCGCAGGCGAGCGGTCGCGCGGGCGCGCAGGCGAGCGGTCGCGCGGGCGCGCAGGCGAGCGGGCGCGCAGGCGAGCGGTCGCGCGGGGGCGCGCAGGCAAGTGGGCGTGAGGGTGGGCAGGTAAATGAACACGTGTCCGAGGCGACGAACGCAAGCGTTGGCGCGACGGCGAGGGATCGTGCTGCCGCGTAGGTGAAGATGATCGCTGGCGATGTAGATCCACAGGCGATCGATGACGAGCTGTGGTATGTCGACGCACTGATGTGCGATGGTGAGCAGCATGCGCAGGTGAATGACCGCGTAATGGTAAGCGATGGCGAGCAGCATGCGTAGGTGAATGATCGCGTAATAGGGTGCGATGGTGATCAGCATCCGCAGGAGGGCGATCGTTCAGGGTTGTGCGATGAGGAGCAGCATGCGTAAGCGGGCGATCGTGCAGGGTTGTGCGATGGTGAGCAGCATGCGCAGGTGAATGATCGCGTGAAAGGGTGCGATGGTGATCAGCATCCGCAGGAGGGCGATCGTTCAGGGTTGTGCGATGAGGAGCAGCATGCGTAAGCGGGCGATCATGCAGGGTCGTGCGATGGCGAGCAGCATGCGCAGGAGGGCGATCGTGCAATGGCGAGCGATGGCGAGCAGCATTTGCAGGCGGGCGATCGCGCGATGGCGAGCTAGAAGCTGGCGAATCATGTTCCTTCAGGGGCGTTGGCGAACGTCGGCGCACTAGTTGTCGCTGTTGAATAGGCGATACTAAGATCGCCTGTGCGCGCTGGCAAGCAGGTGAACGCTGGCGAGGAGGTAATCGCTGGCGAGCTGGTGATCGCTGGCGAGCAGAAGGTCGACGCGTGTCCTGTGAGAGGACAAGTGGTGCGGAGCGTTCACAAGCAGGAACGGGAAGATCACTGGCGCGTTGGCGAACATGTGTTTCTGACACACGCGCAGCACGATGTTGCGTAGCCACAGGACTAGGCGGATGGTGAGCAGGGAGTTCAGCAGGAACTAAAGGGTGGTCAGAGACCGCAGGGCGATGGTCCTCAAATGAGCGCTGACGCTCGGAAGAGAGCTGACGAGCAGGAGAGCGCTGGCGAGGGGGGCGAACATCAGGAGAGAGCCGACGAGCAGGTGAGCGTCGGCGAGCAGGAGATCGTCGACGAGCAGGAGAGCGCTGGCGAGCAGGAGATCTCTGGCGAGCAGGTGAGCGCTGGCGAGCAGGAGAGCGCTGGCGAGCAGGAGAGCGCTTGTGCGCTAGCCCTGCTCGCGTAAGGGAAGAATCCCTTAGCCCCGAAGGGACCGTTGCCCGTCGGGTGACGAGTTCTCCAGAAGGCGAAGATCCGGCAGGAGATGGTGAGCGGTCTGCAGAGAGGTTCAAGGAGGGCGGAGCAGTCGGTTGAGGCTGACGAGGAGAGTCCCCCCCGGAGGAAGAAGACCCAAAAAGGCGCCTCTTAGTCCCCTTGTAAGGGGAAGGGAGGCCCTTGTGGCGTAGAGGGCGGTGAGCCTTACGGCGGAGGCGGCCTCGGGGGAGATCGTCGGGACCATCGGTCCTCCGAAGGGGAGTCTCCGTCAAAACACTTCCCTCAGAAGGAAGCTGGGCAGCAGTCGAGACCTAAGGACTCACTTCCCCCTTCGAAGGATGCACGGAAGGAGGAGGAGAGCCTTGAGCACCATCACCAGCAACAGCACCTGCGGCGGAAGGCCCAGCCACGTCGGAGGCCTCTGTCACCACGACGTCGACAATAGACAGAGGGTCTACCTCCGCTACCACCGGCGACTGTTTAACAGCGGCCCCCAACGAGACAAGGTCAATAAGAGCGACCCTGGAGGGCAAGCCCTTAAGCCCCAGGGACGACCAAATCTGTAAAAGATCATCACTGGATAAGGCATTATTATCAATAACCTCCCCCGGAGGAGGAGGGGGAACCACCTCGCTATGGGAGGCGACGCCCTCTCCCCCCACCGAAGGTAGGGAAACAGAACAAGGGCCTGCGCTCCCACTCGGACGACTCTCCTTAGGAGGCGGACGAGGGGGAGCTTCGGAGGAGGTTTGGGCGGCGGAAGAAGAGTCCCGAGAACCTTCCTCCTTCAAGGCTAACCCCGGAGGAGAACGGTCTCTCTTGGACTTCTTCTTACGCCGACGGCCAAACCTCTCCCACTGGGAGGCAGACCACTCCCTGCACTCACGGCACATGTTATCCTGGTCGCACCGTCGGCCCCGACATTGAGGGCAGAGGGTGTGTGGATCCGTAATAACGTCCGACATGAAAGTCCCACAAGGACAGCCGGCAACTCCAGGGCATGTACGCATAGTAAAGAAAATAACTGAAGGTCAACTTCCAACCAATCACACACGCTGAAAAGAAAAAGCAGAAAATTAAAGGCTGTCACGAAGGCGATGAGCAGACACGTCTGATCACCGCCGAGCCAAAAGTGAAGTGAAGCAAGTCACCGGTGTGTGGAGGGGGGAGGGGTAGCAAGCTACCCTTCCCCACCCCCCGCTAACTAGCGCGGGGGTAATTAACCCTCGTTAAAAACTATTGGCTCGTCATTTCAGCTGCGCTAAAAGTAATACCCTTTGTAAATAGCGTGGTTTGTATTTCGGTTACGGAACAATTAAATTTTCGCTTTAATTGGCAGCCAGTGTAAATCGATTACTATAGGGATGATCCTTTCTCTAGGTGGGACACCTTTTATCAGCCTTGCTCCTCTGTTTATGTTTTGTAATTTCTTAAGTTGCACTTTTGGTCAATTGTAATAGAGTTGCAGTAGTCAATCCTGATAATAACTCAGTTCATCACAAGTTTCTTTACAGAATTTTCGTCCAGGTACTTTTTTATAAACGCAATATATCTTAGATGATAACCAGCAGTTTTTATTACACTATTTATTTGGGCATTTAGAGACAGGTTACAGTCAAGAAATACACCTAGATCTCGAACTTTACTAGATATCGGCACCAAGTCATTATTTATGTTCATTTGAATATCACCCAAGTTTCTCAAGCTGTTTCTCCTGCCCACCACCATGAATTCAGTTTTGTTTTCATTTAATTTTAGTTGTTTAAATGTCATCCATTCTCTAACACTATCAAGGCTTCGGTTTAGAGTTTCAGTAGTGTCATGTATATCATTTATGGAGAAGTAAAATTGTGCGTCATCTGCAAATAGTTTGAACTTCACGCCATGCCTTTGTAGCATTTTCGATAGACCAATAGTATAGATGCAGAATAAGATTTGGCAAAGTACACTCCCCTGGGGTACCCCTCTATTTGAGGGTTCATATGATGAATAAGAGTTTCCAATTTGTACACAGTAATTCCGCCAAGATGTAGGTCCGACGTGGCATTTTTTCAGAAAAGGCCCAGTTTCATTGCAGTTAAGACTTTCTATGGACTGTGGCCTTCATACACTGAATGAATGCCAGTCTGTCTCTTGATCTTCTCAAACCACCCATGTGAAGCCTTGAACTCTGTGGGTACCTGCTGCCATGTCCCTTCTCCTGCTTCGTCTTCAGCCTGAGCGTGCGCAAGATCCCCGAAAACGGCGCTAGCCTTGTGGCAGGTTAGCGAAATCACCAACACAAATTCAATGTAAACGATAGTGCTGCAGAAATGAAATGGTTGAGGAATGCCGATACGTAGATGCATGATGGGGAGGATACTGACCAATAGGAGACAAAGACCTTACAGCGGTAACTAGTACAAGATTAGGGAGATAACCAATGAGAGAGCAGGACAATGTTGGTAAGTTTACAGTTAATATTACTATTATTATTATTTTACTAAGCTACAACCCTAGTTGGAAAAGCAGGATGCTATAAGCCAAAGAGAGAGAGAAAGACAAGGGAACTAATTATCAATTAAAATAAAATATTTCAAGAACAGTAACATTAAAGTTAATCTTTCATATATAAACTATAAAAACTTTTAAAAAAACAAGTGGAAGAGAAATAAGATAGAACAGTGTGCCAGAACAGTGTGCCTGAGTGTACCCTCAAGCAAGAGAACTCTATCCCAAGACAGTGAAAGACCATGCACTGTACAGGCTATAGCACTATCCAAAACCAGAGAACAATGCTATGATTTTGGAGTGTCCTTCTCCTAGAAGAGCTGCTTACCATAGCTAAAGAGCCTCTTCTATCCTTACAATGAGGAAAGTAGCCACATTGCAATAGTTAACCCCTCGAGCGAGGAAAAATCGTTTTCCGGAGCGTGAATTTTTAAATTATTTTTCGTAATAAGAGACAAAAACTTCTTTGTATCTTTTAGTATCATGAATTTTTCGTATCCAGAAACTTTTGTATCGAGAGGTGTTACTGTACTGTATTCAAGAGAAGGGATGCTGGCTTCCCACTTCACCCGCCAGTGGGACAAGAAGCAGCACTAGTCCTCATGAACACACCAATGCCAGTATTGAGAATTGAATATAAAGAAGTCATGACTCCCTTATCCACCCAATGGTTACTTTCAAGAGCCCTACTCCTAACAAATCAACAGTTCTAAAGGATTCTCCTACACATTTCATCAAGTCAGTGCTGAAGAAACAGATGGAGACAACCAGCCCTCAAAATCTATGGCTCCAGATCTATTTTAGTTTTTTTACCAATCTTCAGAAACTTTCATATTTTTTACTCTTTACTTCCTCATTTCCTTTTCTCACTGAGCTATTTTTCCCTGTTGGAGCTGTTGGAATTAAAGCATCCTGCTTTCCCAACTAGGGTTGTAGCTTCGCTAGTAGTAGTAATAATAATAATAATAATAATAATACAGGTAATAATAATAATGACTTGGACAAAGATGGAAATGACTGTTAAACTTTTTAGAGAGGTAAACACAGCTGGCTGATAAGTGTCGGGGAAGCGCTGTCCACCAGTCAGGTAGTGATACCATCACTTTATGCTTTTGCCTAGTAATAGCAGGGTGGTTGAGGTGGTTAGAGCTACAGGTATCAGGTTTGTATGGTTAGGAAAAATACAAATTTATTAAAAAATTTATGATTTGTTCTTACACATCAAACAAACCTTCGAACTTTAATACGAAAAATGTCAATGTACTTTGGTCCTGAATGGGAGAGAAATTCATGACTCATGTTCAACCTTCCAAATACCTGAGCATAGAGGTGTCAGAGGTGTTAGGCTACGCTTCCACTAGGGAGTAGTAGACAGTTAGGAGACTAAGTCCTATAAGATTATTTATCCAAATGTGGTATTTGAACTATGGGAAAGTTTACATTTTCTCCATCCTTTCCCTCATAAAAAAGTGTCAAGGTGAAGGTATTCTATTTAGTAGCTTGCATGCACTGCTTGTCTGATCCAGCTCCATAACGGAATGACTGCTAGAACCTCAAGAAAGGGAAAGAAAAAATGGCCAGACTTTCCTACCTTTCCCTCTTGGACTTAAGTCGCAACTACTGTTATTATCGTCAATATTATTAATAGCTAAGCTACAACCCTAGTTGGAAAAGCAAGATGCTATAAGCCCAAAGACTCCACCAGGGAAAAATAGCCCAGTGAGGAAAGGAAATAAGGAAGATCAAGTTTCTGATTACTCTGCTTACTGTCAAACATCAGCCAAAAGGATTGCCTTTTCCTTTGGACAGTGAGTGACTACGACAAGATTCTTCTTGTCCAATGATGAAGCTAGCCTCGCTACACAACCTGTTGAGCAGCTACCACAGGTCCTAAGGAGAATGTGTCTTAGGAATTGTAGGTATACTAATGCAGGACACTTTCTTCCTGAAGACAAGGGTGAAGCGGATTTCTCTGACTTCATGGGCTCTCTCTTTCAAAGGCCACTCGCAGTTCTCTCACGGGAAGATTATGAGTGTTTGATGGTTTCACAAAGCCTGGAGATTGTTTTCTCAGAAATTGACTTTTTCATCCTTCTAGTAATAAAGAACAATCTTTTGTGGTCTAGTCTGAAGAGCCGAGTTCTCGAGGAAGCATCGTAACGCCCTCACAGAACAGACGTAGGTCATACAGATTGTTAGTTACGTCTAAAAGAAAGGAGATGGAGGATTCTAACTTTGGGTCGTTAATTGCTGGGTTTTGTCTTGGCCACGAACTTCGGAAATAGTCATTGAAACCTTCCACCTCTCGGAATGACTAATGGCATACAAAATGCTATGAAGTACCCCTACTGTTTTTGTTGAGGCTAGAGTCAGCAAGTACATGGTCTTAAGTGTCAGACACCTGTCTAATGTTTTTAACGGTTGGTACAAAAGCATTTAGAGTTGAAGACTTTCGTGACATTCCAGGCTAGGGTTCCAAGTTCTCTTGGAAGACGGGGTTACTAGAAGCTCCTCATCAACATGGGACAATTTCCCCAAAGAGGATAAGTTCTGGGCTTTCAGTCTGAAGACGGCTCAAGGCCGAGCAGTAACCTTTTACAACATTGACTGGAAGGACCTTCTCTCAGCAAAAGTTGCCGAGGTTGCGGCTAGTGAAGTACCCCATTTATGACACACGTTGCAGAAGATGGCCAACTTTCCTTGGTACACATCTGCAGAGGATCTATCATGATACCGAGACATCTGTGCATTGCCTGGGAAAAATCATTAAGATTGAGGATGCTGGAATCTCCACTCATGAAGTGACAGAGGTCTCCAAGTTGTATGACCTAGTTGTACAGTTACCTACACCAAGAGCATCAGCAAGTTTGGAAACCATTCGGCTCATGGCCACTTGGGAGCCGCCAGGGTTAGCCTGGTGTTTAAAGTCAACAGTTTGTCAAGTATTTCATATATTGGGCAAAAGAGTGGAATGAGGCAGATGGGTCTGGGACTTAGGAATGAAACACCGGGATCTTTTTGTTCTGGCGAGACACGAACAAGTTCCCCAAGGGTCAAGCAGCCTTTCCGCCACACAGGGAAGCAGGGACTACTGTACTTTGTTCCTACTACCAACCCCTGAAAGCAGAGTCTGCTAGGATATTCCTCTTGTCTAGAATGTACTTCTCTGACACCTGTACCTCATATCCAAGTGTGTGCTTTCTATGCAAATTCACAAGGGGATAGACATGTCATCCTTCATGCGTATTGCAGCAAGCCACCAAGGTAGTGTTGTCGATCATCAATACTACCGAGTGCCCTATCACACTGTTGGAAAGACTGTAGGGCTAACAGAGCAGATCACATTTCCTGCAGGTTGATATGCAAGCTCCTTTTATCTTTGGGCCACATTCCCTAGGCGGTCCTATTTTAGGTGTGCATCCCAAGTCTCCTTTGGTGCGTCTGTGAATAGCAGCATCTCTAGAACTGAAGAGTTGAGTGGAACTCCCCTAGCGAGGTTTTCGTTGATCAGCGACCAGTGGAGATTATTCACCACCTCTTGCTTTACTGTAACCTGAAGGTATGGAGGATCGGAACCTGCTGACCAGTGTTGCTTCACACGCAATTGAAGCAATATCTGACAAGACATATGTAAGGTACAAGCTTTTTTAACAACAAAATGTGTCCCAGAAGATGCAGCTTCCATCGCCTTGCTGGTTGATGTCAAATAAACAGGAATGGTTGCCCTACTTCTCTGAGTTTGTTAATGTGATCCTCTGATAGGAAGACTCTTGCTGCTGCTATATCTATCTACTGTACATTCCCAGATACTGAACAGTATTCCATCAGTCACTGGGGTGTAAGAATCTTCTACTGCCAATTGATCCAATCCTCACATTGTGGCAAAAGTGAAGAAGTTTGTCCAGTTCCTGGAGCAAATGCCTCCTCGAGGACAACAGAATCTACCAATCATCAAGATTTCCAAGAATGCAAATCCTGTATGAATGGGCCCAAGTTGAGACTCGTGTGAACACTTGAGGGGGAGGGTTTAAACAGTCTGAGGCATAGGACTTTGAACTAGTATTAGATTCCTTGTAGAATGAAGCAGAAGTACTTTCTGCTCGAGGGATGGATCGGTATTTAAAAATACGTATCTTTGGGTCAACAAGAAAGCACGAAGTCTAGTCCTTCCAGATGGCTGCATGGACTGTGCTTGCCATCTCCATTTTGCTTAGAAGGGAAACTGATGATGGGTCTCCATCTGCCAGCTGATTTCTCCACGAGAAAAAGACTGCTATAGAAACCAGAAGACTCATTTTAAAAGATTTCTAGCACGTTTCACCATCATTACCTTTACTTCGCTTGCAAGGACGAGGGTATTCATCAATTCTGCAGCTGGCAAACGGCAAGCGATGATTACAGGCTGGCGAACAGTGAGCTGAAAAGATGATCATGAACTGGCGGTGCCGCTGCAGTAGTACTGGGCGAAGCAAGTCTGTTGGCAAGAAAAGTCTTGCTGGAGAGAAGAAACTACATGGCGAGAAGAGTCTAAACTAGACAAGATCTGGGCAAGGTCTGCTCCCAAAGAGGAAGAGCAGGGAATGAATGAATCCAATTCCTGCTCCAGGAATCCCCCAAAGGGAAGACCAGAGACCGAACAGGTGAAAAAAGTCTCTACCACAGACAAGAAAGGCAAGCAAACATGTACTGCCGCTGTCAGCAATTCTTCCCACTAGCAGGAAGATTGCCAAACAGTGGCAGGTGGAGGGACTTTCCCTCGGAAGGGAAAGATTCCAACACCTGGAGGCGAATCTTCGGGCAGCACACTCTGCTTCTCCTAAACATGATCTAGATCAAATTGAAGGTTGACAGTGTGATTCCTGAGAAATGAAGCCAAAACTTTTTTCTAGGTTCACCCCGAAAAACTTCGAGGAGCTCTAAACAGCCACTGCTAAGGTGGTCTAGAACTGCCATAGGCGAAGATGGAGACTGGCAAGATCATCCGACTTTGCAATTCTTAAGTCGGCTGAGAGAGAGAGAGAGAGAGAGAGAGAGAGAGAGAGAGAGAGAGAGAGAGAGAGAGAGAGAGAGAGAGAGAGAGAGAGAGAGACTAAGCACTCCCTTCGTCAGCTGTCATTGCCGAACGAAGGAGAACGGCGTCAAAAGTGCTGTAGAAAAATTAAATAAAAAATTCTATTAAACTTTAAAATTCAATGTGATTAGCTGATGAAGAACCACTTGGACGAACAGCCTGACCCCTGGGCTTTTGCGAGAGGTCTCAGGATCTGCCACTCCCCACATGATGAGGGAGACTAGCGCCGCCAACAAAGAGGAGCAAGACTGAATGCAGCTCTGGGTAGGCCGCAAGCAGTCTTCCCTCTGATGAACTCGCAGGGAGCAAACGACGTCAACATCCGAACAGAGAGTATTCACGCAAGACAACTCCCCTAAGGTGGAGGCCGGGTCGCTGTACTCTGTGAAGCAGGGCAGACAACCAGCCAACGAGTTGTCAGTCGTCATAGCCCCGAAAAAGTAACAAAACATGATATTTTGATTATAAAATAAATTTTTGAATATACTTACCCGGTGAATATATAATAGCTGACGTCTCCGACGGCTCGACAGAATTCAAAAAACTCGCGAGCGATCGCCATGAAGGTAGCGGGTGTGCCCACCAGCGCCGACTATCGGCCAGATACCGCATATACAGTGAACCCTCGTTTATCGCGGTAGATAGATTCCAGACGCGGCCGTGATAGGTGAAAATCCGCGAAGTAGTGACATCATATTTACCTATTTATTTAACATGATATTTTAATTATAAAATAAATTTTTGAATATACTTACCCGGTGAATATATAATAGCTGCAACTCTGCGGCTCGACAGACAACATACTCAAAAAACTCGCGAGCGATCGCTATGCAGGTTGCGGGTGTGCCCACCAGCGCCAACTGTCGGCCAGATACCACTCTTGTATGTAAACAAAACCTTCAATTCTTCTCGTCCCGCTGCGTCTCTATTGGGGAGGAAGGGAGGGTCATTTAATTTATATATTCACCGGGTAAGTATATTCAAAAATTTATTTTATAATTAAAATATCATTTTTAAATATTAAACTTAGCCGGTGAATATATAATAGCTGATTCACACCCAAGGAGGTGGGTAGAGACCAGAGTTAATATGTTTACAGCGTATAAGCTAAGAGTTTTTTCATTTTGACAGTTATCAATATAACAAAACCAAAATAAATAGGTACCTGGTAAGGAAGTCGACTTAGACGATTACTCTGCCTTGTAAGTCTGTCTTCCTCACGGAGCCCAGCGATCCTCTTAGGATGCTGACAGACTCCCAGGAACTGAAGTATCAAGGGCTGCAACCCATACAACAGGACCTCATCAAACCCCTAATCTGGGCGCTCTCAAGAAATGACTTTGACCACCCGCCAAATCAACCAGGATGCGAAAGGCTTCTTAGCCTTCCGAACAACCCATAAAAACAATATTAAAAACATTTCAAGAGACAGATTAAAAGGATATGGAATTAGGGAAGTGTAGTGGTTGAGCCCTCACCCACTACTGCACTCTCTGCTACAAATAGACCCAGTGTGTAGCAGTCCTCGTAAAGAGTCTGGACATCTTTCAAGTAAAATGACGCGAACACTGACTTGCTTCTCCAAAAGGTCGCGTCCATGATACTTTGCAGAGATCTATTTTGCTTAAAGGCCACGGAAGTTGCTATAGCTCTAATCTCGTGCGTCTTAACCTTAAGCAAAGATCGGTCTTCCTCACTCAAGTGTGAATGAGCTTCTCGTATTAACAATCTGATAAAATATGACAAAGAATTCTTTGACATAGGTAAGGATGGTTTCTTAACCGAACACCATAACGCTTCAGATTTACCTCTTAAAGGCTTAGTACGAGCTAAATAGAACTTAAGAGCTCTAACGGGGCATAATACTCTCTCTAACTCGTTGCCTACGATCTTTGATAAGCTAGGAATATCAAAAGATTTAGGCCAAGGACGAGAAGGCAGTTCATTCTTGGCTAGGAAACCAAGTTAAAGAGAACAAGAGGCTTTTTCTGTCGAAAAACCGATGTTCTTGCTGAAGGCATGAAGCTCACTGACCCTTTTAGCTGAGGCCAAGCACACCAGGAGTGAGATCCTTCAGGGAGGCTGAATGTAAAGGCTCGAACCTGTCTGACATGAGGAATCTTAGGACCACGTCTAAATTCCATCCAGGTGTAGCCAAACGACGTTCCTTAGAGGTCTCAAAAGACTTAAGGAGATCTTGTAGATCTTTATTGTTGGAAAGATCTAAGCCTCTATGCCAGAAGACCGAAGCCAACATGCTCCTGTAGCCCTTGATTGTGGGAGCTGAAAGGGAGCGAACTCTTCTCAGGTATAAGAGAAAATCAGCGATTTGGGCTACAGAGGTACTGGACGAGGATACAGATACTGACTTGCACCAGTCTCGGAAGATTTCCCACTTCGATTGGTAAACTCTAATGGTAGAAGCTCTCCTTGCTCTTGCAATCGCACTGGCTGCCTCCTTCGAAAAGCCTCTAGCTCTCGAGAGTCTTTCGATAGTCTGAAGGCAGTCAGACGAAGAGCATGGAGGCTTTGGTGTACCTTCTTTACGTGTGGCTGACGTAATAGGTCTACTCTTAGAGGAAGACTTCTTGGAAAGTCTACCAGCCATCGAAGTACCTCGGTGAACCATTCTCTCGCGGGCCAGAGGGGAGCAACTAACGTCAACCTTGTCCCTTCGTGAGAGGCGAACTTCTGCAGTACCTTGTTGACAATCTTGAATGGTGGGAATGCGTATAGGTCTAGGTGAGACCAATCTAGAAGAAAGGCATCTATATGTATTGCTGCTGGGTCTGGGACTGGAGAGCAATAGATTGGAAGCCTCTTGGTCATCGAGGTGGCAAAGAGGTCTATGGTGGGTTGACCCCAAGTCGCCCAAAGCCTCTTGCACACATCCTTGTGGAGGGTCCATTCGGTTGGAATTACCTGACCTTTCCGACTGAGACAATCTGCTAGAATGTTCAAGTCGCCCTGGATAAACCTCGTTACTAGGGAGATGCCTCGATCTCTTGACCAGATGAGCAGGTCCCTTGCGATCTCGTACAGTGTCAGGGAGTGGGTACCTCCTTGTTTGGAAATGTACGCCAAGGCTGTGGTGTTGTCCGAGTTGACCTCCACCACTTTGTCTCGAAGGAGACTCTCGAAGCTTATCAAGGCCAGGTGAACTGCCAAAAGCTCCTTGCCGTTGATATGCATGCTCCTCTGACTTGAGGTCCACAGACCTGAGCATTCCCGACCGTCCAGTGTCGCACCCCAACCCAAATCCGATGCGTCTGAGAAGAGAACGTGGTTTGGTTTCTGAACTGCTAGGTGAAGTCCCTCTCGTAGACTGATATTGTCTTTCCACCAATTCAGGCAAGTCTTTACTGTTTCGGAAATTGGGATCGAGACCGCCTCTAGCGTCTTGTCCTTTTTCCAGTGAAAAGCTAGATGGAATTGTAGAGGTCGAAGGTGTAGCCTTCCTAGCGAGACAAACTGCTCCAGGGATGATAGAGTTCCTACTAGACTCATCCAATTCCTGACTGAGCAACGTTCTCTCTTCAACATCTTTTGGATTACGAGCAGGGCTTGATCTATTCTGGGGGCCGACGGAAAAGCCCGAAAAACTGGACTGCGAATCTCCATCCCTAAATACAGAATAGTTTGGGATGGGATCAGCTGGGACTTTTCCAAGTTGACCAGAAGTCCCAATTCCTTGGTCAGATCTAAAGTCCAATTGAGATCCTTCAGACAGCGATGACTGGACGAGGCTCTGAGAAGCCAGTCGTCCAAATAAAGGGAGGCTCGGATACCCGATAAATGGAGGAATTTTGCCACATTCCTCATAAGCCTCGTAAACACGAGAGGAGCAGGACTTAGGCCAAAGCACAGGGCCCAAAACTGGTACACCACATTGTCGAACACAAATCTCAGAAAAGGTTGGGAATCTGAGTGAATGGGGATGTGGAAGTAAGCGTCTCTTAGGTCGAGAGAGACCATCCAGTCTCCCTTTCTGACCGCTGCTAAGACTGACTTCGTGGTCTCCATGGTGAACTTTGTCTTTGTGACAAAGACATTCAGAGCACTGACGTCTAGCACCGGTCTCCAACCTCCTGTCTTCTTCGGTACTAGGAAGAGACGGTTGTAAAATCCCGGTGATTGAAGGTCCGAGACTTTGACCACCGCTCCCTTCTCTAGCAAAAGAGACACTTCTAGTTTCAGGGCTTGTCTCTTTGCTTCCTCTCGGTACCTGGGAGAGAGATCGATGGGGGACGTCGCTAGAGGAGGTTTGCGTACAAATGGGATTTTGTACCCCTCTCTGAGCAACCTCACAGACTGTTGATCTGCGCCTCTCTTCTCCCAGGCTTGCCAGAAGTTCTTGAGTCTGGCACCTACTGCTGTCTGAAGCTGCGGGCAGTCAGACTCTGCCTCGCGTGGACTTGGCTCCTTTCCTCTTTCCTCTCTTCCCTTCGGCACGAGTACTTCCCCTGCTGGGGGCTCTGCCACGAAATGGCGGAATAAACCTGGACGCTGGAGTGTCTATCCTAGGTCTAGCAGACAAGGCAGACGAAGGGGTCCCTTTGCGAGCCGAGGACGCAACCAAGTCATGGGTGTCCTTCTGCCCAAGAGACAACGAAATCTCCTTAACTAAAAGTTCAGGAAACAAGAACTTAGACAAAGGGGCAAAGAGTAGCTCAGATCGTTCACAGGCGTCACTCCTGCTGACAGAAAAGAGCACAGAGACTCTCGTTTCTTTAGGACTCCTGACGTAAACGAGGCGGAGAGCTCGTTGGATCCATCGCGGATGGCCTTATCCATGCAGGACATAATGAGTAAGGAGACATCTCTATCGGCTGATGAGATTTTCCTACTCAAGGCTCCCAAACACCAGTCAAGGAAGTTAAAAACTTCAAAAGCCCTAAAGATGCCCTTAAGTAGATGGTCCAGGTCTGAGGATGACCAACTAATCTTCGAGCGTCTCATGGCTAGGCGGCGGGGAGAGTCTACAAGACTTGAGAAGTCGCCCTGGGCAGAGGCAGGAACTCCCAAGCCGAGAACTTCTCCCGTGGCATACCAGACGCTCGATCTAGACGAGAGTTTAGTTGGGGGGAAGGCAAAGGCCGTCTTCCCTAAACTCCTCTTGGTTTCTAACCAATCGCCTAACAGCCGTAAAGCTCTCTTGGATGAGCAAGAGAGAACGAGTTTTGTAAAGGCTGGCATGGCAGCAGGTAAGCCTAAAACAAACTCAGACGGCGGCGAACGAGGAGCCACAGAGACAAAGTGTTCAGGGAACACCTCTTTAAAAATGAGCATGACTTTTTTAAAGTCCATAGATGGCGGAACTGCTCTAGGCTCATCAATATCTGAAGAATGATCCTCAGGCTGAGGGTCAGCAACGTCCTCATCCGAAAGTTCCTCATCTGATAACTGATGAGAAACAAGCACAGGGGTAGGCAATGCTTGACACGCAGCGTCCGCCCGCACTGGTGCATAAGTGGCGGAGCAGGACGCAGCGTCCTGAAACTGCTGAACAGTCTGGGAACTGTCAACAACAACAACAGGTGCGTGAGGACGCACAGCGTCCACCCGAGACTGCTTAGACCGCCTGGGTTGTGCAGTCAAAACAACTCTAGGTTGCGGAGGATGACGCACCGCGTCAAAACAAGTCAACTCTGATGGTTGGCGAACGTCCTGAACGTCACCAGGCGCATCAGTGAGTTGCTTAACGTCCACATGCGGCTGAAAATCCACACGAGACCGCATCGGGTGTGGTACAACCCCAACTGGTTGACGTGAGCTGGCTACACCAACGTCAACAGGACGCACAACAGAACGCTTGGGTGGCTGACGGCCAGGATCTCCATGAGATAAACGGCTAGGTTCAACGGAAACCTTCTCTGCGTTGTAATCTTCCATAAGGGACGCAAGCTTAGACTGCATGTCCTGCAGTATAACCCATTTAGGGTCTACGGTAACGGGTGCGGTAACAGCCGGGGTTAGCGTCTGAGACGGCACAACTTTGCCTTGCTTAGGTGGCGAGCAGTCATCCGATGACAGCAACGGGTCCGAACTGTCCCAATGACTACATCCGGGACGTTGGACCTGTCCTGAAGGGACCGACTTGCGTTTCAAAGGCCTAGAAACCTTGCTCCATGGTTTCTTGCGTGAAACGCCTTCGGAAGACGAGGTAAAAATGGGCTCTCTCGTCTTATGGTAGGTTCGATCTTGACGAGATACGCCTGATACCATAGAGGGAACGTCTGTTCGCTGATCAAGGCCTCTCGAACCCATAAGTCGTACGACATTGCTTCTCCCCTGGGCTTGGGAGCTTGCAAGAGGTCCCGGACTAGGTGAACGACAGGCACGAACAGACGAACCCTCGGTCGCAACACTGTTCACAACACTTTGCGCACTAATCACTTTCCCACTTTCCGCCGTGGCACTGTGGCACTTAAGTTCCTTCACGTCAGCCATGAGTTGATTACGGTCACTTGCTAACGCTTCAACTCTCTCCCCCAAGGCATGAATAGCACGTAACATGTCTTGCATAGACGGTTCCTGAGTGCTAGAAGGGGGGTTAGGAACAACCACTACAGGGGAAGGATTAGGTTCAGGGGCATGTAGAGAGGAAAAATCTACGGACCTAGATGAACTTCTCCTTACCCTATCTCTCTCTAGCCTGCGTGTATACTTATCATATTCGATAAAATCGAATTCCGAAAGGCCCACGCATTCCTCACACCGATCTCCCAATTGACAGGTTTTACCCCGACAATTGGAACAAACAGTATGAGGGTCGAGAGAAGCCTTTGGAAGACGCCTATTACAGTCCCTAGCATTACACTTTCGAAATCTAGGTACTTGAGAAGGGTCAGCCATTTTGAATTAGTCAAAGAAAATTCCAAAAACAATCCAAGTCATCAACAAATAATCCGATTCAATAAAGAGTTCAAGAGTTTATGTTGAGGAAAAACACCTGTACTGCGAAAGCTCAAACCAAAATAAAGTACTTCACCAAATATGATGGGAAAACTCCAGGTTCTACAGCGAGTATAAGTACGTCTTGTCGTCAACGTCGACAGAGAAGAATTGAAGGTTTTGTTTACATACAAGAGTGGTATCTGGCCGACAGTTGGCGCTGGTGGGCACACCCGCAACCTGCATAGCGATCGCTCGCGAGTTTTTTGAGTATGTTGTCTGTCGAGCCGCAGAGTTGCAGCTATTATATATTCACCGGCTAAGTTTAATATTTAAAAATGTATATTCGGACTTTTAAAACCTTCCCTTGTACGTAGTACTGTTAACAAACCACCCTTTAATGTACAGAACACTTAATGCATGTACTACAGCACCCTAAACTAAAACAGGCACAAATATTAAAGGCGATTTTATATCATGCGTTTCCTAAACACCTAAAAAGCACGATAAAAAATGGCAACCAATGTTTTGTTTACGTTCATCTCTGATCATAATGAAGAAACAAACTCATTTAGTGTACACATATATGTATAGGTTAGTTTTTGCATCGATTATATTGATTATACAGTACTGTATGTTGATTTTTTTATTACCAATGTTTTAGTTTACGTATTTTTCTTAGGACTTCCAAATGAAATGTTTTTCTTTATGACGCCGCCTGAAACGACGGCGTCATAAAGTACTGTACGCTCAGTAAACAACCACGCTCAGAACAAACAAGGCATTTAACGCGCATGATGATAGTGATAAATAATGATACAGTACAGTATTTACAGTAAAAGCATTTACAAAATATGTTACCTTACAAATATAATTTACCGTATCTATATAAAATCATACAGTACTGTACAGCACATACAGTATTGTACGTAGCAAAGCAGGAAAACAATTTACGAGAGAGAGAGAGAGAGAGAGAGAGAGAGAGAGAGAGAGAGAGAGAGAGAGAGAGAGAGAGAGAGAGAGAGATTGTTTTACGTACGTACAGTAAATGTAAATTTTAAACATAAAAAATCAATTTACGAGAGAGAGAGAGAGAGAGAGAGAGAGAGAGAGAGAGAGAGAGAGAGAGAGAGAGAGAGAGAGAGAGAGAGAGAGAGATTGTTTTACGTACGTAAATGTAAATTTTAAACAAAAAAAATATGATAGGTTACAACATGTAGACTTTTAAAACCTTCCCTTTAACTTAATGCATACAGTACGTACAGTACTAAACTATAAAACAGGCACAAATACAGTTTTAGAATGTAAGAATATTAAAGTAAAAAATAAAGATTGTTACTGTACTCACCACGAAAGAAGTTGAAGAAAAACTTGAATGATGATGGCGATGAATTTGCTGCACAGTAGAAATGATGATGATGAAGCTGATGATGTGTTCTACTGTGCAGCCAGGTAGTATTTTACGTCTCTTCAGACGGAGGTGTCTTTTCCTGGGACACCTCTTCAACTTCTTCAATTTCTTCCGAAGGCGTACTAGCAGGAGGAACTGGCTCTTTTTTGCGAGGCTGGAAGAACATTGTGATCGGAAGTTGTTGCCGCTGCTTCTTTTTTCGATCCAAGAGCATTTTGTAGGGAGTCATGTCTTCATCGATCTTGTTGCAGAATTGCATCGAGCGAACCATATCCTCGTCCCACTCTTGCAACATTTCTTTCAACTCCTTCGCATGGTTGCAGGCCTTGGCAAGCCGTTCTAATGTTAAGCCCGTTTCTTCGACATTTTCTTGGGTCTCTTCCTGGGTTTCACTCTCTTCTTCGCTTGCCGATTTCGTCAGGTCTTCGAGGTCTGCGTCAGTTAGGGGCTGGGAATGGCAGTCCAACAACTCGTCGACGTCTTCAGTCGTCATGTCGCCAAACCCGTCACCTCCAATTATGGCAGCCAACTGCACAGATTTGCGTATTGCAGAGTGTTGGATTTCCGACGGAGTAAATCCCTTGTCGTCGTAAACAATCTGGGGCCACAACTTCTTCCAGCTCGCATTCACGGTTGCAGGTTTCATCTCTTGAAGTGCCTTCTGAATATTCTGCAGGCACGTGGCTATGGTGTACTGCCGCCAGTACGCCTTCAAGTTAAAATCTTCATCCTCATCATCTTGGGCAGCATCCACACACGCAACGAGGTCCGCCAAGGTGTTCTTCGTGTAGAGGGCCTTGAACACCCTGATAACCCCCTGGTCCATCGGTTGAATTAATGACGTGGTGTTGGGTGGCAGGAACTCAACCTGAATGCCCTCATGCGACAGGTCAGTTGCGTGTCCCCCAGCGTTATCCATAAGGAGAAGGATCTTGAATGGCAAGCCCTTCTCTAAGAGATATTTGCTGACTTGCGGGATAAAACACTGATGGAACCAGTTGGAGGTCAGCATCTTCGTAATCCATGCTTTTTGATTATGCATCCAGTACACGGGAAGGAGATTCTTATTTTTATTTTTCAAAGCGCGAGGATTTTTCGACTTATAAATAAGCCCCGGCTTTAGCAAAAATCCAGCAGCATTGCCACACATCACGAGGGTAACGCGATCCTTGAATGCTTTAAAGCCAGAGGCTTTGGCTTCCTCTTTGAACAGGAAAGTTCGCGACGGCATTCTCTTCCAAAACAAGCCGGTCTCATCCATATTAAAGACTTGTTCCGGCTTGTATCCTCCTTCGGCGATAATATTCTTGAACGTCTGGTTCACGTAAGTTTCAGCAGCGGCAGTGTCAGCGGAAGCAGCCTTCCCATGCAGGGAAACGCTTTTCAGGGCGAAGCGTTTCTGAAACTTCGCGAACCATCCTTTGCTGGCGGAAAAACGTTTCTGAGGCTGGGAATCAGTGGATGTCCCTGGTTGAGGATCATCTGCATCATCATCATCTTCAGCATGGTTGCCGTCGTCGTCTTTAGGTTCCTTTGCAGCAAAATTCTCATATAAGCTCAAAGCCTTTGTTTGGATGGTGTTCGTATCCAACGCTATGTTCTTCTTCCGGCAGTCGGCAATCCACACAGCTAAAGCACCTTCCATGCGTACGATCGTTTTATTACGCGTTGTAACGACTCGCTTCGCTGATCTGCTAAAGGTGATTGCAGCCGTCTTTCTAATGTTCGCCTCGTCCTTCTTGATATAGCGAACAGTAGATTCGTTGATGCCAGAATGGCGCCCAGCGGCCGCGTAACTTCTACCATCTTTTAACATATCGAGAAGCGTAACCTTCTCAGCTATCGTCATCATTCTTCGGTGGCGTTTAGGCTCACTACCAGCTTTAAGAGAAGCAGAACGCTTGGGAGTCATTACAGTAGGATTTGACAAAAAGTTCAACTTAAAAAAGTCGCACACAGCACAGATTCACAAACTTAAGAACGTCTACTCAGCGATACGTGGTAAGAGAAAGTGGACGATCCGGCCCCGCGAGAACCTAGATGCTGCGGGTAGGAGATGATGGCAAAACACCAATCACAGGCTAGATAACAAAACTCGAGTTCTGATTCGTCATCTATCAGCGCTTGAACCAATCACAACCCGTCTTACAGTATATGATGCGTAGGTTACCAACTCATAGAAGATGCCCCGCGCATACCGAACGTACGTAGATTAATAATACCGTAATAATAATAAATAATAATAATAATACAGTACAGTACTGTAATAATAATAATAATAATGATAATAATAATAACAATCATAATTTTATTAACAACAACAATAATAATAACAATATTTAATAGCTTTACGTATGCTACAGTGTTTTATTCTTTTGTAGGATGTGTGTGTGTGTGTGTGTGTGTCTCTCTCTCTCTCTCGTACGCTTATTCGAAATGTGATTTTTGCAACAAAGAATATTATTGGATGCAGTACTGTACTACGTACGTATACATACAAAAGATTCATGGAAAAGAAGCACATCCATTACATTTGTAGTACTGTACGTACAGTAGTAGTCAACAGCAGCCTTACTGTACACCATTCTAATATTGTATGACTGCATCTGATTTGCGTTTCATGTTCGATTTAATTTTACTACGTAATGTATACAGTACTGAATTATCGTATGATAATACAGTACAGTACAGTAATACAGTAATAATAATAATAATAATGATAATAATAATAACAAAAATAATTTTATTAACAACAACAACAATAAAAATAATAATAACAATACAGTACTGTAATAATAATACAGCTTTACGTACGCTATTTTACGCTTTTGTTGTACTGTAGGATGTGTATGTGTCTCTCTCTCTCTCTCTCTCTCTCTCGTACGCTTATTCGAAATGTGATTTTTGCAACAAAGAATATAATTGGATGCAGTACTACGTACGTATACATACAAAAGATTCATGGAAAAGAAGCACATCCAATACATTTGTAGTACTGTACGTACAGTAGTAGTCAACAGCAGCCTTACACCATTCTAATATGGTATGACTGCATCTGATTTGCGTTTCATGTTCGATTTAATTTTACTACGTACTGTATACAGTACTGTATTATCGTATGATCACATTCTCTTTTCGTGTTTTATTTCTTTCTGTGCTGAATTATATATCATATGTAATGCAATGAACAATCAGTAAGAGCAGATATTACTAATTACAGTATTAATGGAATTACAGGTAACAAAATATCGTATTTGGTTGTCTTCAGATTTCGCGGTATTTTCGAATTTTCCGGAAAATCCGCGATATGTATATATATATGGGTTATGGAAAAAACCCGCAAAGTGGTGAATCCGCGATTGTCGAACCGCGAAGTAGCGAGGGTTCACTGTACATGTAAACAGCTCCAGTTCTTCTCATCCCGCTGGGTCTCTATCGGGGAGGAAGGGGGGGCCTTTAATTTATATATTCACCGGGTAAGTATATTCAAAAATTTATTTTATAATCAAAATATCATTTTTAAATATTAAACTTAGCCGGTGAATATATAATAGCTGATTCACACCCATGGTGGTGGGTAGAGACCAGTATTAATACAGTTTACGGCGTATATGCTTAGAGTTTTTGACAGTTATATCATAACCAAACCCAAATAAATATAGGTACCTGGTAAGGAAGCTGACTCTAACGATTACTCTGCCTTGTTAGTCCGCTTTCCTCACGAAGCCCAGCCATCCTTTTAGGATGCTGAAAGACTCCCAGGAGCTGAAGTATCTAGGGCGACAACCCATACAACAGGACCTCATCAAAACCCTTAATCTGGGCGCTCTCAAGAAATGACATTTGACCACCCGCCAAATCAAAAAGGATGCGAAAGGCTTCTTAGCCTTCCGTACAACCCAATTAAAAAACATTTCAAGAGAAGATTAAAAGGATATTGGAATTAAGGGAATGTAGTGGTAGAACCCTTACCCACTACTGCACTCGCTGTAACGAATGGACCCAGTGTGTAGCAGTCCTCATAAAGAGTCTGGACATCTTTTCAGTAAAATGACGCGAATACCGACTTGCTTCTCCAAACGGTCGCGTCCATAATACTTCGCAGAGATCTGTTTTGCTTAAAGGCCACAGAAGTTGCTATAGCTCTTACTTCGTGCGTCTTAACCTTAAGCAAGCAACGCTCTTTTTCACTCAAGTGAGAATGAGCCTCTCGGATTAAAAATCTAATAAAATATGACAAAGCATTCTTTGACATAGGCAATGAAGGCTTCTTAACTGAGCACCACAAAGCCTTAGATCCACCTCGTAAGGATTTAGTCCGAGCTAAATAAAACTTCAGAGCTCTAACTGGACACAGCACTCTTTCAAGCTCGTTGCCTACGATCTCTGACAGGCAAGGTATATCAAATGACTTAGGCCAAGAACGAGAAGGCAGTTCATTTTTGGCCAAGAAAACCAAGCTGAAGTGAACATGTGGCTTTATCTGTAGAAAAGCCGATGTTCCTACTGAAGGCATGGATCTCACTGACCCTTTTAGCCGAAGCCAAGCACACTAAGAAAAGCGTCTTGAGGGTGAGATCCTTCAGGGAGGCTGAATGTAATGGCTCAAACCTGTCGGACATTAGGAACCTTAGGACCACGTCTAAGTTCCATCCAGGAGTTGCCATACGACGCTCCTTAGAGGTCTCGAAGGACTTAAGGAGATCTTGGAGATCTTGATTATTGGACAGATCTAAGCCTCTATGTCTGAACACAGACGCCAACATGCTCCTGTAGCCCTTAATAGTGGGCGCTGAGAGGGAGCGAACATTTCTCAGATGTAGGAGAAAGTCTGCAATTTGGGCTACAGAGGTACTGGAAGAGGAAATGGATGATGACTTGCACCAGTCTCTAAAGACTTCCCACTTCGACTGATAGACCTTGATGGTAGATGCTCTCCTAGCTCTCGCAATCGTTCTGGCTGCCTCCTTCGAAAATCCTCTAGCTCTTGAGAGTCTTTCGATAGTCTGAAGGCAGTCAGACGAAGCGCGGGGAGGCTTTGATGAAGACTCCTTACGTGGCTGCCGTAAGAGATCCATCCTTAAAGGTAGACTCCTTGGAACGTCTACCAGCCATTGAAGTACCTCTGTTACTCACTCTCTCGCGGGCCAGAGTGGAGCAACCAATGTCAACCTGGTCCCTTCGTGAGAGGTGAACTTCTGCAGCATCTTGTCTAGGATCTTGAAAGGTGGAAAGGCATAAACGTCCAGGTGAGATCAGTCCAGCAGGAAAGCGTCTATGTGAGCTGCCTCTGGATCTGGAACTGGAAAGCAGTAAGTCGAGAGCCTCTTTGTCAGAGAGAGTAGCAAAAAGATCTATGGTGGGTAGACCCCATGTCATCCATAGCTTCTCGCACACAGTCTTATGCAACGTCCACTCCATGGAGAAGACTTGTCTTCTTCTGCTGAGGGCGTCCGCCAAGACATTCATTTCTGCACAAATCTCGCCAAAGGAGATGTTACTGCCTTAAAAGTAGTTCCTTCTGATTCGTGGATCAAAGAACCGAGCCTTCCAGACTGTCCAGTGGAGCTCCCTAACCCAAATCCGCTGCATCTGAAAACAACACATGGTTTGGGTTCTTGATCGCAAGAGAAAGACCTTCTCGAAGTCTGATGTTGCTGTCCCACCAAGTCAGACATGTCTAGACTGAGTTGGAGATTGGGAAAGAGATACTCACTAAGCCCCTCTCCTTGTTCCAATGTTTAGGTGAAATAGGAAAGGGCATAGGTTGAGTCTCCCCAGAGAGTGAACTACTCCAGCGATGAAAGAGTTCCCACGAGGCTAGTTCAAACTCTTACAGAGCAACTGTTTTTCTCTAGCAAGTGAAGGACTTTTAACAGAGCTTGTTCCATTCTTGCGGGAGACGAAAAGGGTCGAAAAATCAGACACTGTATCTCCATTCCCACAAAAAGAATAGTCTGGGATGGGATACTGTAAGTTACGACTTCTCTACGTTCACTATGAGACCTAGCTCCTTGGTTAGGTCTAATGTCCATTAGAGGCTCTCCAGACAGCGATATAATGACGAACGCCCTGATTAGCCAGTCGTCAAAATAAAGGGAGGCTCTGAATCCCCAAAAAATGTAGAAAGCTTGCTACATTTTTCAATGGCCTTGTAAAAACAAGAGGAGCAGGAATGAGGTCGGAGTACAGTGCTCGACAGTGGTACATTACTTTCCCGTCCACAAACCTCAGATGTAGTTGAAAGTTTGGATGAATCGGGATGTGGAAATATGCATCCTGAAGGTCGAGAGAGACCATCCAGTCGCCTTCCATTAATGCTGTCAAGACAGCTAGGTAGACTTCATCGTGAAGTTTGTCTTGACAATGAACACATTGAGCGCACTTGCATCTTACGTACTCCTGCAGTGAACGTGGCTGCCAGATCATTGGTGCCATCCCTGATAGTCTTGTTCCTGCAGAGAACGTGGCTGTCAGATCATTGGAGCCATCCCTGATAGCCTTGTTTATGCATGACATAATTGTACAGCAAAACTTCAAACGCTCGAAAAACTCCTAACAGGAGATGGTCCAGCTCTGAAGCCGACCATAAAATCTTGGAGCGTCTCATGGCCAGGCGCCAGGGAGAGTCTATGAGGTTTGAGAAGTCTATCTGGGCAGAGGCAGGAACTCCCAAGCCGAGAACTTCTCCCGTGTCATACCAGACGCTCGCTCTATAAGCCAGTTTAAAAGGAGGGAAAGCAAAAGCTGTCTCCCCCAAACTCCTCCTGGTGATCAACCAGTCGCCTAGCAAACGTAAAGCTCTCTTAGAAGAGCGAGAGAGCACTAGCTTAGTAAACAACGGCTTCGAAGTAGCTAGGCCTAGTGTAAACTCTGACGTTTAGGCGAACGAGGAGCAGCAGTTACAAAATGATCCGGACAAAGATCCTTAAAAATCAGCATGATTTATTTAAAAGTCCATAGAGGGCTGAGCAGCTTTAGGCTCCTCTCCGTCTGACAGAGTCCCCAAGGGAATATCAGTAGGAGGGGGATCAGCAACTTCCTCATCTGAAGGAACCTCTTCCGACAATTGCCGAGTCTCAAGCAAGGGAGAGACCTGCCGTGGTGGCAATGCTTGACAAGCAGAGTCCACACGCAAAGGAGCATCAGTAGCAGTCAAGGACGCTACATCATGTAACTGCTTAAAGGACTGACCAGCAACAACAACAGGAGCGGGAGGACACTCGACGTCAAGTCGAGACTGCCTTGACTGCCTAGATAGAGCAGTTAAAACAACTCTTGACTGCGGTGCTTGACGTTCAACGTCAAAACAAGGCAACTGTAGCTGGTTGGCGAGCGTCCTGAACGTCAACACGAGATTGCGGCAGCGGCTGAACGTCAGCACGAGGCTGCGGCAGCGGCTGAAAGTCAGTACGGGACTGCAGCGAGTAAGGATGCAAGTCACGTGACTGACGTGACAAACTACCGACATCACGTTTCATAACGTCAAACGGACGAGTAAATGCTCATTTGGGCGGCTGACGGCCAGAGTCTCGTTTAGTGTAACAGCGACTCGAAAGCGAAGGTTTATCGTGAACCTGCTCAACGTCATACTTCTCCATAAGGGAGGCAAGCTTAGTCTGCATGTCCTGCAGGACAACCCATTTAGGATCAACAGGAGTCGGGACGGGCCGAGACAACGGTAACGTCTGTGTTGGCAAAACATTGACTTTACCGCGACCCTCGGACCCCGTGTTACGCTTGCGTTTAATAGGCGAATCGTCTTCCGACGACTGCAAAGGGTCAGAGCTGTCCCCATGGCTACAGCCAGGACGCTGGACCTGTCCTGAATGGACTGACTTCCGCTTTAAGGGTCTAGAAACTTTGCTCCAAGATTTCTTTTGCGAGAAGCCTTCGGATGACGAGGAGAAAAACAGCCTCGCTCGTCTCATGGTAGGGGCGATCTTGCTAGACACGCCCGATACCATAGAGGGAACGTTTGTTCGTTGATTAAAGCCTCTCGTCCCCATAAGTCCTACGACATTACTTCTCCCTGGAGCATGGGAGCCTGAAAGAGGTATCGGACTAGGTGAACGACAAGCACGAACAGACGAACCCTCGGTCGCAACACTAAAAAACTTTGCGCAATTATCACTTTATCACTACGATTTTCTGTTTTTGCACTTCACTGAAATCAAATTTTTCAATAATTTTACATTAGGCATGAATAAAACTGATTTCTACCTGAAGCACGCAATTCTCCCCTACATCAAAAGGTTATAATTGCGAAATAAGTCGTATAATGTAAGCACATTAATACAAGCAAAAAACAGTAAACATATATATCGAATAAAACGGAAATATATAAAGATAAAAGGATCAGTGACTGGGGAGGAGACTAAACACTAGTTCATTAAAAACTACGTTTTCAATCTCTCACCGTACAGTGCCTTGGGACGAGAATAAAAACTAAAAAAGTTTTATCCTTTCTCCCCGTGACTCGAGAACGTTACTCGCTTGGGACGAGAATAAAGATCGGAACGTTCTCTCTTCCTCTCTCTCTCTCTCTCTCTCTCTCTCTCTCTCTCTCTTGATTTCACACCGAAGAGAAAAGCCCACTCACCTTTCGTCAATAAACAGGTTATTTGACCAAAGGAAAAAACTGAAAGGACTAAGAAATTGAAAATTAACAAGTTCCTTTAAATTAGTATTTAAAACATTTCAGTTTGAAAGAAGAATGAACAAAACGTCACAATCGATTTACTCTTTCTGCAAAGTGAAACCGTGATTCTCTCTTTCTCAATCGTAACGATAGAGCGCAAACTGCGTAGCATAAATAAACCAACCGTTAGTTCATCTTTGAAACAGCACGAAGACTATTCAAAGAAAATCTTTCATAAAATATCTACTAAAAAATATTCATTTAATAACTCTTACAGAGCAAATGATTTAAACTTAACGAAAATAAAAGTTGAATGGGCTCAACATTGTTTAACTTCGGTTTCCAAGTTAGGACCGCCTACTCTCGGACTAGGGGAGGAATAGGTAAGGCCGCATATAAACAAAACATTAAAATTTATATTGATGTTTAGTATAAATGGAAAGCTAATCGAAGAGGCCTAATAAAGGCGGGTGAGATATAAAATATATAGAGGAAAAATGATATTTTAATTATAAAGTAAATTTTTGAATATACTTAGCCAGTGAATACATAGCTGCAACTCTGTTGCTCGACAGACAAACTGTACAGAAAAAACTCTCCAGCGATCGCTATACAGGTTGCGGATGTGCCCAACAGCGCCATCTGTCGACCAGATACCAAGCTCTATGTAAACAAAGACTCAATTTTCTCCTCGTCCCACTGCGTCTCTATTGGGGAGGAAGGGAGGGTCATTTAATTTATATATTCACCGGGTAAGTATATTCAAAAATTTATTTTATAATTAAAATATCATTTTTAAATATTTAACTTAGCCGGTGAATATATAGCTGATTCACACCCAGGATGGTGGGTAGAGACCAGTAATATATGTTTACATTTTATGAGCTAAGAGTTTTTTATTTCATTTTAGGAGTTATCAAAATAACAAAAACAAAATAAATAGGTACCTGGTAAGGAAGTCGACTTGAACGATTACTCTACCTTTTAAGTACGTCTTCCTTACGGAGCCTCGCGATCCTCTTAGGATGCTGATCGACCCCTAGGAGCTGAAGTATCAAGGGTTGCAACCCATACAACAGGACCTCATCAAACCCCTAATCTAGGCGCTCTCAAGAAATGACTTTGACCACCCACCAAATCAACCAGGATGCGAAAGGCTTCTTAGCCTTCCGGACAACCCATAAAAACAACATTAAAAACATTTCAAGAGAAAGATTAAAAGGGTATGGAATTAGGGAATTGTAGTGGTTGAGCCCTCACCCACTACTGCACTCGCTGCTACGAATGGTCCCAGTGTGTAGCAGTCCTCGTAAAGAGACTGGACATCCTTTAGATAAAAAGACGCGAACACTGACTTGCTTCTCCAATAGGTTGCGTCCATTATACTTCGCAGAGATCTATTTTGCTTAAAGGCCACGGAAGTTGCAACAGCTCTAACTTCGTGCGTCTTCACCTTAAGCAAAGCTTGGTCTTCCTCACTCAGATGTGAATGCGCTTCTCGTATTAACAGTCTGATAAAGTATGATAAAGCATTCTTTGACATAGGCAAAGATGGTTTCTTAACTGAACACCATAAAGCTTCAGATTGGCCTCGTAAAGGTTTAGTACGCTTTAAATAGAACTTAAGAGCTCTCGCAGGGCATAAGACTCTTTCTAGTTCATTGCCTACAATCTCCGATAAGCTGGGAATATCGAAAGATTTAGGCCAAGGCCGAGAAGGCAGCTCATTTTTGGCTAGAAAACCAAGTTGTAGCGAACATGTGGCTTTTTCTTACGAAAATCCGATGTTCTTGCTGAAGGCATGAATCTCACTGACTCTTTTAGCTGAGGCTAAGCATACCAGGAAAAGTGTCTTTAGAGTGAGATCTTTCAGGGAGGCTGATTGAAGCGGCTCAAACCTGTCTGACACGAGGAATCTTAGTACCACGTCTAAATTCCAACCAGGGGTAGCCAAACGACGTTCCTTGGTGGTCTCAAAAGACTTAAGGAGGTCTTGAAGATCTTTATTGTTGGAAAGATCTAAGCCTCTATGCCGGAAGACCGATGCCAACATGCTTCTGTAGCCCTTGATAGTGGGAGCTGAAAGGGATCGTCCTTTTCTCAGGTATAAGAGAAAATCAGCTATTTGAGCTACAGAGGTACTGGTCGAGGATACAGAGACTGACTTGCACCAGTCTCGGAAGACTTCCCACTTCGATTGGTAGACTCTAATGGTGGATGCTCTCCTTGCTCTAGCAATCGCACTGGCTGCCTCCTTCGAAAAGCCTCTAGCTCTCGAGAGTCTTTCGATAGTCTGAAGGCAGTCAGACGAAGAGCGAGGAGGCTTTGGTGTACCTTCTTTACGTGAGGCTGACGTAGAAGGTCCACCCTTAGAGGAAGACTTCTGGGAACGTCTACAAGCCATCGAAGTACCTCGGTGAACCATTCTCTCGCGGGCCAGAGGGGAGCAACTAGCGTCAACCTTGTCCCTTCGTGAGAGGCGAACTTCTGCAGTACCTTGTTGACAATCTTGAACGGTGGGAATGCGTAGAGATCTAGATGTGACCAATCTAGGAGAAAGGCATCTATATGTATTGCTGCTGGGTCCGGGACTGGGGAGCAATAGATTGGAAGCCTAATGGTCAGCGAGGTTGCAAAGAGATCTATGGTTGGTTGGCCCCAAGTGGCCCAAAGTCTCTTGCACACATCCTTGTGGAGGGTCCATTCTGTTGGAATTACTTGCCCTTTCCGACTGAGACAATCTGCTATGACATTCAAGTTGCCTTGGATGAACCTCGTTACTAGGGAGATGTCTTGACCTTTTGACCAGATGAGCAGGTCCCTTGCGATCTCGTACAACTTCAGTGAGTGGGTCCCTCCTTGCTTGGAGATGTACGCCAAGGCCGTGGTGTTGTCTGAGTTTACTTCCACCACTTTGCCTCGAAGGAGAGACTTGAAGCTTTTCAAGGCCATATGTACTGCCAACAGCTCCTTGCAGTTGATATGCATGTTCCTCTGACTCGAGTTCCACAGTCCTGAGCATTCCCGACCGTCTAGTGTCGCGCCCCAGCCCACGTCCGATGCGTCCGAGAAGAGAACGTGGTTGGGAGTCTGAACAGCCAGGGGAAGACCCTCTCTTAAGTTGATATTGTCCTTCCACCAAGTCATACAAGACTTCATCTTTTCGGAAATCGGGATCGAGACCGCTTCTAGCGTCTTGTCCTTTTTCCAGTGAAAAGCTAGATGGTATTGAAGTGGACGGAGGTGTAGTCTTCCTAATGACACAAATTGTTCCAGGGATGATAGCGTCCCTACCAGACTCATCCACAGCCTGACTGGGCAGCGTTCCTTCTTCAGCATGTTCTGGATGAATAACAGGGCTTGACTTATTCTGGGGGCCGACGGAAAAGCCCGAAAAGCTAGACTGTGAATCTCCATCCCTAAATACACAATAGTTTGGGATGGGATCAGTTGCGACTTTTCCAAATTGACTAGGAGTCCCAATTCCTTGGTCAGATCTAGAGTCCATTTGAGATCCTTCAGACAGCGACGACTGGAAGAGGCTCTGAGAAGCCAGTCGTCCAAATAAAGGGAGGCTCGGATGTCCGATAAGTGGAGGAATTTGGCTACATTCCTCATCAGCCTCGTAAACACGAGAGGAGCTGTGCTTAGGCCAAAGCACAGGGCCCGAAACTGGTAGACCACATTTTCGAACGCAAATCTCAGAAAAGGTTGGGAGTCTGAGTGGATGGGGACGTGGAAGTAGGTGTCCCTTAGGTCTAGGGAGACCATCCAGTCTTCCCTTCTGACCGCTGCTAAGACTGACTTTGTGGTCTCCATGGAGAACTTCGTCTTTGTGACAAAGACATTCAGAGCACTGACGTCTAGCACCGGCCTCCCCCCTCCTGTCTTCTTTGAAACCAGGAAGAGGCGGTTGTAGAATCCCGGTGATTGAAGATCCGAGACTTTGACCACCGCTCCCTTCTCTAGCAAAAGAGACACTTCCAGTTTCAGGGCTTGTCTCTTTTCTTCCTCTCTGTACCTGGGAGAGAGATCGATGGGAGACGTTGCTAGAGGGGGTTTGCGTACAAAAGGGATCTTGTACCCCTCTCTGAGCAACTTCACAGATTGTGAATCTGCGCCTCTCCTCTCCCAGGCTTGCCAGAAGTTCTTGAGTCTGGCTCCCACTGCTGTCTGAAGTTGCGGGCAGTCAGACTCTGCCCTTAGAGGACTTGGATCCTTTCCTCTTCCCTCGCTTCCCTTCGGCACGAGCACCTCCTCTGCTGGAGGCTCTGCCACGAAAGGCCGGAATAAAGCGAGACGCTGGAGTGTCAATCCTCGGTCTAGCAGACAATGTAGGCAAAGGGGGAGCTTTGCGAGCTGAGGACGCAACTAGATCGTGAGTGTCCTTCTGCACTAACGAAGCCGCTATTTCCTTTATCAGGACTTCTGGAAATAGGCACTTGGAAAGGGGAGCAAAGAGAAGCTCAGATCTCTGGCATGGTGTGACTCCAGCAGAAAGGAACGAGCAGAGAGACTCTCGCTTTTTCAGGACTCCGGACACAAATGAGGCAGCAAGCTCATTGGACCCATCACGGACGGCCTTGTCCATGCAGGACATAATGAGCAAAGAAGTCTCTTTATCTGTCGAAGAGATTTTCCTGCTCAGGGCTCCTAGGCACCAGTCTAAGAAGTTAAAGACTTCAAAAGCCCTAAAGATTCCTTTCATAAGGTGGTCCAGGTCCGATGATGACCAACAAATCTTTGAGCGTCTCATGGCAAGGCGGCGGAGAGAGTCTACAAGACTTGAGAATTCGCCCTGGGCAGAGGCAGGAACTCCCAAGCCGAGAACTTCTCCCGTGGCATACCAGACGCTCGATCTAGAAGAGAGTCTAGCAGGGGGAAAAGCAAATGCTGTCTTCCCTAAACTCTTCTTGGACTCTAACCAGTCTCCTATCACCCGCAAAGCTCTCTTAGATGAGCGTGCGAGGACGAGTCTAGTAAAGGCAGGTGCGGTAGAAGGCATGCCTAAAACAAACTCTGAAGGCGGAGAACGAGGAGCCACAGAAACAAACTGGTCAGGAAACAACTCTTTGAAAATAGCCAACACTTTTCTAAAGTCCAAAGAGGGTTGAGTTGACTTAGGCTCGTCCAGTTCTGATTGTTGATCATCTTGATGTGCAGCAACATCATCATCAGAAAGTTCCTCATCCGAAAACTGATGAGGAAACGGCAACGGAGTGGGTAACGTCTGGTTCGCTGAGTCCGGTCGCACAGGTGCATGCGTGACGGAGCCGGACGCAACGTCATGGAACTGCTGCACAGTCTGTGAACTGTCAACAACCATGGTAGCGCGAGGACGCACAGCGTCTACCCGAGACTGTCTAGACTGACTGGGTTGCGCAGTGGAAACCACACTGGGTTGCGGAGGTTGACACACCGCGTCAAAACAAGTCACCTCTGATGGTTGTTGAACGTCCAGAACGTCAACAACAACCTCCGTGCGTCGCTTAACGTCAACATGCGGCTGGCAGCCCACACTGGATCGCATCGGTGGAGGAACCCCCTCAACTGGTATACGTGAGAAGGTTACCTCAGCGTCAACAGGACGCACAACCGATCGCTTGGAAGGTTGTAGGCTAGGTACTGCACTCGCTGCTGGTACGGCAGTAACCTTCTCCGCATGAAAGTCCTGCAACAAAGACGTAAGCTTGGACTGCATGTCTTGCAGCAAAGCCCATTTAGGGTCTACGGGAGCAGGTGCGGCGACAGACGGTGTTAGTGTCTGAAGCGGTACCGCTTTGCCTCTCTTAGGCGGTGAGCAGTCATCAGATGACGGCAACGAGTCCGAACTGACCCAGTGGCTACAACCGGGACGTTGGACTTGTCCTGAAGGGACCGATTTACGTTTTAAAGGTCGTGAGACCTTGGTCCAAAGTTTCTTACGAGAAACACCTTCAGACGACGAGGTATAAATGGGCTCTCTCGTCTTACGTAGGTAGGGGCGATCTTGGGGAGATACGCCTGATACCATGGAGGGAACGTCTGTTCGCTGATTAAAGCCTCTCGAACCCATGCGTCGTACGACATTGCTTCTCCCCTGGACTTGGGAGCTTGCAAGAGGTCCCGGACTAGGAGGACGACAGGCACGAACAGACGAACCCTCAAGCGCAACACTGTTCACAACACTATCACTTGGCACTTTAGCACTTCCCACTGCACTTTGGCACTTAAGCTCCTTAACATCCGCCATGAGCTGATTACGGTCACTTGCAAGGGACTCAACTCTCTCCCCCAGGGCATGGATGGCACGCATCATGTCAGCCATCGAAGGTTCCTGAGTGCTAGGAGGGGGGTTAGGAACAACCACTACAGGGGAAGGAATAGGTTGTGGGGTATGAGGAGAGGAAACATCAATAGACCTAGAAGAACTTCTCCTAACTCTATCTCTCTCTAGCCTGCGTGTGTACTTTTCAAATTCGATAAAATCGAATTCCGAAAGGCCCACGCACTCCTCACACCGATCTTCCAATTGACAGGTTTTACCCCGACAATTGGAACAAACAGTGTGAGGGTCGATAGAAGCCTTCGGAAGACGCCTAGAACAGTCCCTAGCATTGCATTTTCTAAATTTGGGAACTTGTGAAGGGTCAGCCATTTTGAATTGGTCAAGGGAAAATTCCAAAAACGATCTAAGTCATCAACAATGAATCCGTTACAAAAAAGAGTTCAAGGATTTGTTTGAAGAAAAACCCTGCACAGCGAAAGCTCAAAACCAGAATATAGTACTTCACCAATAAGATGTGAAAAACTCCAGTTTAGCAACAGCGAGTAAAGTACGTCTTGTCGACACGTCGACAGAGAGAAAATTGAGTCTTTGTTTACATAGAGCTTGGTATCTGGTCGACAGATGACGCTGTTGGGCACACCCGCAACCTGTATAGCGATCGCTGGCGAGTTTCTTCTGTACAGTTTGTCTGTCGAGCAACAGAGTTGCAGCTATATATTCACCGGCTAAGTTAAATATTTAAAATCTATAATTAACAACAACAATTTATAACGTGATAAGATAATTGCTAAAAGCCTAAAACACACTTCCGTACACTAAGGGAAGGGTCGGCCATTTTTACTCTATGGAAAAAAAAAAAAAAACCAGAGATAAAAGCAAGGGCAAAACACTTTTACTCTCCTTTCAAAAGCATTTCTTTTGAGGATAGTATTGAATAATCCAACACGGCGAAAGCAATAAAACCAAAACCAAGTACTTCACCAATTGGGTAGAAAACTCGAGGTCATAATAGCGAGTGGAATCTACTTGTCGATGAAACCGACAGAGAAGAACTGGAGCTGTTTACATGTATATGCGGTATCTGGCCGATAGTCGGCGCTGGTGGGCACATCCGCTACCTTCATGGCGATCGCTCGCGAGTTTTTTTAATTCTGTCGAGCCGTCGGAGACGTCAGCTATTATATATTCACCGGCTAAGTTTAATATTTAAAAATCACAGGTGCATGTATGAGCGGGGTGGCCGGCTACCCTGCCTACCCTCCCTGCTAATTAACAGTAGGGAAGTTCCACCCTGCTTGAAAGTCTCATGGATAGTCTTCCAGTTTTGCCAAAAGATAGTCCCTTTAACTAGCAAGGGTTTGTATTACTGTCGGGGGAAAAAAAAAAATTATATTTTCTCCAATGATTTCTTTTTATATGTCCTCTTTACATGTTATGTTAGTATACTGGTACACTATGGTTATTCAGTCAGGAAATTTTTGTAGTTTTTGGTTCAGGAATGCTCATGATAATTTTCACCAAGTTCACACTGAAAATAATCAGTAAATCAATTTCAAAATTAAAGTTCTAGTAAATACAATATGCAACATAAGATACTGTACACCTGAACTGCTCGAGTAGGACAATTATCCCTTATCTGCATTGTCCTTTCGGTTAATCAAATCAAAGCAACTGTCATGGTTATGAATACACTGTGCCCAAATGTCCTGTCATGTATCAATAAATTTAATTTTCTCTTTATTCAAAATTTTGTCAAGTTGCAAGATTTTGGCAACTGCACTTGAGTGCATGACACTATGCTAAATTGTGCAAGTCTCACGCAGTGACAGTTGACAGGTATGCTAACAGACTTCAACTTTGAGGAAGGCAAAAAATCTCTTTTTGACTTCTCCACTTGCCGTAATTCAGCCACTACGAGAATGGCCTCTCCCTACATTCCTCACTAGAAGACTGCTGCATGCAGGCATGACCGTTGCAAGAAAAGCACAAAGAAGGGGAGTACATACTAACCTTCATGAAATTGCTACGGTTGCAACTCAATACACCTGAGCTGAACAGCATCCCCTCATGTGTTTTCTTCATGACACTAATCAAACACAAACAATACAGCCAAGTTGGGTCACAACAAAAGTATGTTCATACTGCTCAGTGCCTTTAGTCAGGGCTGCTACTCAGTGGTCTGGCCTCCCCGCCACAAGCCAGTACTGTAACTACCGACACCTTGTAACAAATTTCAACGGCTGACTTAACTTTTCCTGAAATCATCCTTATTTTAAGTGTATAAGGGTTTGTATTCATGTAGGAAAAAATAACACATTGGGGAAATACATGTGTATGTATGTATAAGAAATATTTCTACCCTTTAACTTGAACATGCAATTACTCCACCAATAATATTTAAGGGTATCGGCAGCGTTGGAAATAGGCATTTTTGGTCACACTGCCATTTTCTGTTTTCATCATTTTTTACGGTGTAAAAGGTCTGGTCCATTGCTAGACGAAGGATTATGTCATTTAAAAGCTCTCTTGTATGCTAAAAATTCAATTTCATCCATCCATATATATCCAGAATTTCCTTATCGCGGCAATAGTGATGACTGAAATCATAAATTCATGAGAAAACTTGTCAATACTTATGTTTACATTCGTATTTTCTTGTCTTCCGTACGATAGGTTCGGCAACAATCGCAATGTGTGTGGAAGAACGTGTTCCGATTAATAAATAACCTTTAAGTTCAGTGCAATCATTACATGTTGCAGCCCTTGAGCACAATATTGGCTATATTGCTAGCTCATTGATACCATTCCTTAGGGGCTCTGCAGAATATGTACAAAACTATCCATAACAAAGAATAACAAAGAGGATGTCTGGATATAAGGGAAAAAAAGAAAAAGGAATTACAAAAAGATCGTGCCTTCTAAAGCAACTGAACCTGGCAACAATGAAACCACCCTCCAATAAGCTTTTATCATTAATTTTAGCATATCATAAGAGGGGGTAATATATCTTTACAAAGTTTGGAGACCAGGAGCCTTGTAGCGATCACCTAAGAGCTCTATCAGTGAATGTAAGTAAAAATAATCTTTTAAAAGCGTGTTTCTCAAAACAGTATTTTTTTTTCATTTAAAATTCTATCTACTTCGTTACTTTTAAAGATATTCTAAAGATTCAAAAACCTTTATAATGCCTGATTGTGGTGTATTTCAAGCAATAATCGTTTGTGTTCTTTTTTTAATTCATGTATTACTGTGAAATTTTGATTTTTTTTGCAAAATGCTTTAAATAAATGAAAAAATACATTTCAATGTTTTGTAAAGTTGTTGTTTGCACTTTATATATCTTATATATACTCGTTAATTAATAGTGATATATCTATTTTTTTTTTTTAAAGAGGGAGAAGATAGATTTTGAAAAGCATAGAATAAAACAAGAAAAAAATACAAAAAAATTAATTAAAAAAAAAAAAATTATTCGCTTGATTCGGGTAAAATTTGGGGAAATGGTTTATGTTATACTGTACACAAACTGTGTGAATCCAAAAACTATAGCTCAAAAATAATTTCCAAGCCCGCCAATACTCTTAATACATGACAAAATACCACAACTGAACATATAACAAAAATCACCAAATGGAAAATATATATTCTATACATACCATATGTATATGACACATGTCTACACAAAGTTTTAATTCATATCAAACGGCACTCTGACAGTTCTGTAGTCCGAACTTATCAATTCGAAGGAGCATTCAATTCCACTTTCCATTCAAGTTGTTGCTTATGCTTACCATCAACCTATTCAAGAGTATTCCAGATATGTCCAAATCAATAATCATGTCCATTCAAATTGAAATAAGAATGCAAGCATTCAAAATATGTGCATCTAAACCAGCTGAGGAGGAAAAGGGAACCGCCTACACTCAGAGGCGGAAGTGCGGCCTGAAAAAGAAAAAAAAAAATACATAGAAGAAACTCATAAAACTTCTTAAAAATTAACAATTACAACAACAAGAAATGCAGCTGTTTCTAGTCCACCATAGAACAATGTCCACAGCAATGTCAATTCATGCCTGGGGTTTTCCCAGTTTTCATCATCACGCTGGCCATAGCATATTTAGTCTCATCACTCACAACAAACCAACCTAGTATGGGTGGCCTTAGTAGCACAGCTTTGATGAAAAGTGATATGCAAACCCTTTCACCACAAAGATATCCCCATAAAAACAAAATACAGTACATAACCCCACCAAACAGATAAAACACACAAAATAATAATAAAAAAAGGGCAATATGCTAATGAATAAATGAATTGAGCATTCAGAAAACACTTCCATTCTGCAGCAAAAAAGAAAAAAATAAATCACTCAAAAGATAATCACCATGTCTTTTCTTGGGTAAAATTAGTTATGGACGGAACCACATTTTGAACTGAAAAAATTGTTTTTCCTGTAGTAAATAATGTGCTTTCACTGAATTTGATCATTTTAACTGCATATAAACCAAAAACCCCTTAGATTGTCTAAGAATGGATATTTTTTTTTTTTAAATCCAATGGTTTTTGCTCTGCCGTGCGCTCACCTCTTGCGGAAAAAGAAAAACATCAAGCTCCTATGTACTGGCAAGCGTTACATGCTGAGCTGCGCACACTAACCCATTAATTATTATTTCTTAGATAATTAAGTTTTTATTTGCAGTGAAAATTTGTCATTTTCAAAGAAAACTAACATTTTTCAATAGGAAATTTTTTAGTAAAAAAAAAATTTTCCGTCCATAACAATTATAAAACCTTTTCTTGTGCTCTGAAGGTTTTGGCATAAAATAAAAAAAATGGATCCTCCACAGTAGGAGAGGCAGGGTGTAACCTATTTAATAAAAATAAAAACGTAAATTTGGAAGCGGACTAGAATGGCACATGACAGAAGAGCGAAATCACAAATCTAACCCAGCAACGGTAATATCGGACATGTAAATATTAATAACGGTGATGGAGGCAGGGAGTAATGGTTACTCTATTAATTAGAAATCTTCAGGCAAGGCAGAATCAAACGACATTGATTGTTAAACATTAAGCCTACTGCTACCGTACTTGGAAAAACCTGTACGATACTCTGGTTTGTGTTCACTGTAAGTGAAAAACGATGCCAATTACCCGAAAGACAAAGAAACTAATTTACTAATTCATACAGTAATGTTTTACTGTAAAAATATACCGTTAGTATAGGATATAGATAATTAGCGTATTTTTTCATCGGTTTATTAAACATCCAATCTAAAGAGAAGAAAAGGCTTGTTTTACCTTTATATACTGTTTCTCCAGTATGTTTTCCCTACCCAAAACCCATTGTTCCCACGGGGGGTCACCAATTATCGGTGGATATATATATATATATATATATATATATATATATATATATATATATATATATATATATATATATATATATATATATATATATATTTCTGAAACTATTCATTTCCTACAGAGAACGGAAATTTTCTAAAGAAATAGGTAGTTTTTCCCCTAGGTTACATTACCCCGTAATAAACTACAATAACACCATTTATACAAGTACAATTGTTTGGCCAGGTTAGGTTTGGAAGAGGGGGGGGGAGGTCCATACCTATTATGAAGTTGGGATCAAGGTACCAATACCCTCCTATTGGTTATATGGCTGGTAATATTTTAAGACAAAGTGAGAAATTGCATTTATTAGTTTAAAATCTTTTCAAGATATGTGTAGCCGTCTTCTTAAACAGTTGACAAACAGTTCAACAAAAAACACGATTCACTATAAGAATATTATTACAATTTTGAGTTACCAAAATTTAGAGAGGAAGTTGAACTTGAGAATGGCTTGTTTCCAGCTTACCATAAATGTTCTTAACTGTTGAATTTACACCAAGTCATGTTGCTCTCACTGTATATAGTAACCTAAAGTCATTAATGTGAGTCTCGACTTTTTAACTTTGAGTTTTTGACTCTCGAGTCCTTGTCTTTTTTCTTCTTCTTCTTCATGAAGTGTCTGGCGACTTTGGCCAGTAAGAGTACAGTAGTTGTAACCAACAAAAATATTTTTTTTCCAAGTTTTATTCATATTCTTTGCTGTTATGAAAAAAAAAAAAACTCCAGCTGAAATTGAAAGTTAAAGAATCAAATTATTATTATTATTATTATTATTATTATTATTATTATTATTATTATTATTATTATTATTATTATTATTATTATTACTTACTTACTTACTTACTTACTTAGCTACAACCCTAGTTGGAAAAGCAGGATGCTATAAGCCCAAGGACTCCAACAGGGAAAATAGCCCAGTGATTAAAGGTAAAAAGGAAAATAGAATATTGCAAGAGTGACAACATTGAAATAAATACCTGCTATATAAACTATATAAACTTTAACAAAACACGAGGAAGAGAAATAAGATAGAATAGTGTGCCCGAGTGTACCCTCAAGCAAGAGAACTCTAACACAAGACAGTGGAAAACCATGGTACAAATGCTATGGCACTACCCAAATCTAGAGAACAATGGTTTGATTTTGGAGTGTCCATCTCCTAGAAGAGCTGCTTACCATAGCCAAAGAGTCTCTTCTACCTTTACCAAGATGAAAGTAGCCATTGAACAATCACTGTGCAGTAGTTAACGCCCTGGGTAAAGAAGAATGGTTTGGTAAACTGTAAAAATGAGAAATGAGTGAGGTTTTCTGTCGCAACTTACACTTTACACTTTCTTTTGCATACCTGTTTCTATTAATTAATCGTAAACACTTCTAGATCTGTAAGCCACATAAAAACGTCCAACAAAAAATGTAAAATGTCAATTGATTTAATTTTACCATATAATCTTAGGTTTTCCATGCGATTTATATAGAAATATTAATTTGATATACGTGCAACTTGCATACATAAAATAAGTTATAACTTTTGCAATCGCATCCTTGTATTTATATCTGTGGATATTTCCCTGTAAGGTGGAATAACTGTTTTTCTATGCAATAATGTAATTATACATTTACTGAGAATGTCAAACCAAAGGAAATAATTGTAAAGTTTGCCCGCGTTTTACTGTAATAATATTATTTTAAGGAACATATTCCTTAAATTAACAAAATAATTTCAAGAATATCCAAATTTAGGTACACTACATTTGATATATTTTCGACAAATGGTTAATGTATATGAAATAATTAATTTGAAATATATTTAAGAAATATCAGTTTATTTACGAAATATGAATATAAAACTCAAATTCAGGTACAGTCAAAAATAATGTTATTTGTTTAGTCACTAAGAATCTCTACACATATCCTCTCTTTAAAAGGTAGAATTCTTCTTCACAGAATCAGCTGTGTTCCATAAGACGGTGAAAGCAACTATAAGCCAAGTAATAATATTATCTTTTTACTAATATTGTGACTTTCAATTGCGATTATATCATCATCAAGGTTAAGTTTGAATATAAATATGTAAGTGGATAGTGAATATAGATAGCTTAGGATACATAGGTACTGTTTGGGCCGGTTACGCAATTCTGCCGGAATGAGACTCGGCTGACCCTGGGATAAATCTATTTCGTAGTTTAGGGTAAAATATAAAATATTGAGATATTTGATTGTATTTTAACCTATAGAATGTATAACTTTTGAAATTTTTCACACAGTCTGTCATCCCAACGAACTACAAAGGCTCCGTATTGTCTTGAGGTTGAATTTATATATTGGAACGGAAACCCTAATGGAAAAGATGTCTTGAATTATTTATAGTTTTGTGGTGTTAACGGTCGGGAACCCATATTTGGGGTGTATGTATGATAGCGGCCACCTGCATGTATAATTATGTCTAACTTAGAATAAGGGGTGCAACCCCCCCCCCCCCCCGTTAGGTAGGTAGGTAAGGACACGGCTTGCAGGTTAGTTTAGGGGAGAAAGGTTAGGTTAGTTGATGTCCAATTTTAATGAACGTGTGAGGAATTGACCGCTGATATACAGAGGCTCCTAAGGTTCCAAATCTAACTAGACGCCTGTCCTTTCCGAAGGGAGTCTTGGTGGCTGCGGTCCCCCTAGGACTCCGTGTCCTTAATTTATATCCTTGTTTTGGTTTCGCTCGTCCTCACAATTTCAAAAGTACTTTTATACCCTTTCCGACATACCGATATCAAAACCACTGAAAACACTTCTATAAAACATCAGCAACATATTATTTTCTCCATTAGGGAAATTGCGATATATTTGGTATGATCTCAATCGCAAGTTCCTTCCCAACTAACTAATATAGGGGAAACCCAAAATGCCATAGCTAGCATCTCTTTTTTAGCGAAGGTAGTTTATTGGTAAAATGTAATAAAAAGATCGCATGCCAGTAAAAATTTCTCTTGATTGGTTACGTGGAAGGTCTAAGGTTATATGGTTTGGAACAATACAAATCTACGAGAAAAATTCATGAACTATGAGAATTTAGTCGTAGTCTGGTTGTTTTGAGGAAACTAGAATATCCAACAATTTATATGTATGAATAAAATATATATGTTACCATTTGAGTAACAGCCTATATAGTTTATTAAAATAAAGTGACGTTTTTACATTTTCAAGCTTTTAGGAAGGAAATTTTTCTCCATTAGTAATATGATTACAATATCAAAGTTAAATTTTATACTTATATTTGAAAAATTATTGTTTCTTCCAGAGATGGGTCACGGATTCGGACAGCTAGCGTACGTGAGGGGCATCATCAAATTCTCCCTTTCTCCGTTTGAGCAAAGGGCATTTGCTGGTGCCATCAGTCATGGCGTCCCTAACATGTTCAGAAGGTTCCGCAGCCAAGTCTTGAAAGTTGCTCCTCGTAAGTTTTCAATAAAAAATTCGGTACTTTCATGTTATTGCCCCACCACTAATTTCCGATATAACCCCAATACTATTTTTTTTTTTTTTAGGTTAGGTTAGAATTTTATCTACATACAGATTAATTCATTAAAAGGTGGATAAAATTCAAACCTAACCTAACCTAAAAAATGCTATTGGGGTTATATCAGAAATTAGTGGTGGGGTAATAACAGGAAAGTACCAAAAATTCAGTCTGTACAAGTATTTTCTCAACTCATTAATCAGGCATAAATGTGCAGCTTGAGCATTTGAACCAAGAGGCTATAGAATGTTATTTTTATTCTCATTATTTTTTAGAAAACCTTTGGATAAATGAGATTTTAAGCTTGGTAGCATTAATTTCAATTATATGCGGAATTATCCTATCAATCATGATATTGGCACTCTCCAAGATAAAATGTTTTGTACAGCAATATATTCTACCATACATTGCTTGAGGGTACACTATTCTATCTTATTTCTCTACCTCTTGTTTTGTTAAGTTCTTATCGTTTATATTAGAAATATCTATTTTAAAGTTGTTACTGTTCTTAGAATATTTTTATTTTTCCTTGTTTCCTTTCCTCACTGGGCTATTTTCCCTTTTTGGGGCCCCTTGGTTTATAGTATTCTGCTTCTCCAACTAGGGTTGTAGCTTTGCAAGTAATAATAATAATAATTAATAATAATAATAAAAATACATTAGTTATAAATGACTGTGTATGACTAACTAATAATTACTCTTGTTTCTTACAGCTTTCATCATCGGTTACCTCATTTATCAGTCCGTCGAGGCCAAACACGCCCAGATGATGAGGAAGAACCCAGCTGACTTTGAAAATGATGAGTAAACCCAACAAAGTGTGCTGTTGAAATTTAAGCACATCAGTATTTAGAATAAATTAAATCCAGCAGAGCTCTGTTGATTTGTTCATAAGATTATTTATGTAAGAAGTTCAATTATGTTTATTTGCGAGTCTGAAAACCTTTTTTATCCAATGTTCATTACCTGTTACATCTGATTAATTTATGGTGTTTTAACATAATTTGTAAATAACAAAGTGGAAATGAAAGATGTATAGGTCTTGAGTATTTTTTTTCCCTTTAAAAATGAAAAATTCAAATGAGTTATTAAATCTTTTGCTTTAGAAAATATATTTTCAAAATCACCTTGTGCGGGTGTACTGTATATTCAGTACCTAGAGGTGCTGAAACTTCAAAAATTTTACAAATCTGTCTATCTTTGTAATTTGAATTATTCCTTAACTATACAAATCCGAGACTTTTAGTAGGAGTATGATTTTAGCTTGGCTGGAATTCAGCTGTTAGAATATGTTGGAGGAAACTATTGGGGTAAATCCCTGTCCTGTTGCTAGCACACTGAGAATCCACTTTGACCTTCACCTAGGGCTTGCAGGGTGGTTGAGGGAAGTGAAACTTGAAGGACTCTGGTTTGCATAGTTAGGAAAAATATAAATTACTTTTAGAATTTGTGATTTGTTCTTACACGAATACAAATCCTTTTCCTTTAATAGGTGACTGATCCTTATGTGGGGGGAAGCTCCTGTAGCTAATTTGGCCGATTTAAAATCATGGGAAATTGAGGACAACGGGTGGTAAGGGGTGTGTGGTGTTGACTCCTGTCACCTTCTAACCTAAGGATCTCCGAGGTTAGACTATGTTTCTCTCTATTGACGGATGGCCGTAGAAGAACCTTGAAAGGATATTCTGTCAATGTAAAGTAATGGGTTTTACATACAAAGTATTTTCTCCTCATAGAGAGTGTAGGGAAGATAATTCTACGTCGGTATGAAACGGTGCTCGGTGTGTTAACTTGCCTGCGTCAAACGTCCAATTTACTAAATAATTAGACGACCACTTCACCTCAAGATAGGGTAATAAATGGCGGTAAAAAAGGCCATACATTTTACGTCTTATCCTCGTCTAATGTCACGATCTTCATCCTGTCTTGTAAGGAGCTAGGCATGCTACATAACCTGCTGAGCAGCTATCATGGCAGAAATGTGCATGTGCTCCAGAGAGCTTTTATAAGCATAGCGTTCACCTGCCAGGGAGTTTGTTCACAGAAGGAGCATGCATGAGATTGCATTGAGCTGTGGAGTGTGACTGACAAGAAGAAAATTCCTCTATTGTAGGATTGCGATTGGTTGAGCTAGCAAGTACTAGTGAGCTCATGCTAACAGGTGAGCTACATCTGTAGAGGCAAACACATGATCCCACTACCTGTATTGTTATTCTTGGATAGCAAGTGCCATTTAAAGGTGCATGAAGGGTAGAGGGCCACTTAAAGGCATACAAAGGGTGGAGAATCACTTGTGGCTGCAAACTGTTGGGAGTGAACGGTGAGTTAAAATACGAGCGTGAATATCATGAAGAAGGTGATGAATCAATTCTGATAATCACAACTCAACATGATGAATGCGCACATATATCCAAGTGATTGCTCTTGCTATAGATCTCTTTGTGAGCTATCAGCGATTGCTTTGGCGTGGTGCACAATCCATTGAACACGCTTCAAGAGAGCGAATCGATGAACAAAATGCTTGTTGAGTATATTAGTCACACTTAGTTGATTGCAATGCTACACGTGTAGCAGTAACTGGAGAATGCGAGGATGAGTAAACATTTGAATATGATAGTTGATTGCTTTTCACATTTTCTGAAGAGTGTGATTCATGCTATTGAGGCACATGAACAATTGAGAGTATTCTTTGTATGTAAATGGAGTGCGATGGCAGATTGCGTTCGGGAGAACGTGATGGGTGTGCCTGTAGAGGTGAGTGCAGTGAATGGGACTTCTAGGTGAATGCGATGGGCCTTTCCTTAAGAGGGACCGCAAGATTACGTAAAGGTTAGCGAACTCTGTCCAATTTATCTGCACCAACAAGTAGGGGCATGCAAGATGGTTGTACTCTCTCTAAAGGTCTCATACTGTATTTGATGAAACTATAGGCAAATTCACAACAGAAGTCGAAAAGATTGGACTCTTCAGGGAAGGTATGCGAGGTTACTTCCTCTTCGAGTTCATTGTTATTAGTGCCTTCATGGTCTGCTCTCCTGGTACTACAGGGCTTGTAGTAATTTATGCGTTGAGGGGATGCCCTCCAGGCCTAAGGAAGACCAGAATGTCTTTATGACCATTTCTTAAGCGTCCTGAGCAAATTCCTGCAACTCGCTAAGAAGAAAAGAACAAGAAATCGCTACTTTTCCTGCAAAAGCCGCTACCACTGTTTCTTTCGTAGCTTGCCCGAGGACAATACAGCACTGAATCACTATCAATGTCATCTTCCTTTATCAGTACCCCAGAGGAGGGAGACGGAGAAGGGTCAGAAGTTAGATTACCTAAAGAAGGAAGAGTGTTGACAGATTTCCTCAATTCTAAGAACAATCCCAATTCGGCTACTGCTTCCTTTTTTTCCTGTATTCCAACCACCGCGCTGACAGCCAATTTATACCCATTGCAGGGTGAACATTGAGAACAGTTATGCTTTCTGCAAGAGTTGCACAAAGGATGGAGATCCATATAAATCTCATGAAAGTCCAGAACTCCAAAGCAAACTTCTTTCTAATTAATCTATTATTATATAAACTTGCAATGATAAATAATTAATCCTTACCCTAGTAATATAATCCTATTACCCTTAAAGTTACTAATAAATTCCTAATAAGTATGTAGTATGGTGTATGGACCACCATCGTTTCTCAGAGCCTCGGATATAAACTAAGCAAGATACAGTAATGCTTCCTCTTTATGGGTAACGAGGAAGGCAGGAGCAAAGTATAGTATCTTCAAGTAATATACCACATTCTCTCATTCTGGAATAAAACAGAATAGTAACTAATAAATTCCATTTCCACCCATAGCACACAGGTCTTAAAGCACAAGCAGATCTCATTTCAGGCCCAAGATCCTTACCCATTTGTTCCTGGTGAGTTGAATCTGTTGATAATCTCCACCTGTGACAATGGTTCTGGTGGAGCCCTGATTGTTGGTTTTTGAGAGATGTAAAGGTATTTGTTCCTTCAGTTGATGGATGATAAAAGAGCCGACCTTCAGGACAACAGTAGATTGTCTCGCATCAGGGTACCGTATATTGGCATAAGTTAGATTACTATTCACAAACTTGACTTCATCTACCAAAGGGTCATTCTTATTTCTCACAATCCTCCTGAATAATACGAGTCCAGGAGCCATTAGCCACAAAGGTAAGGATATTCCATGACTGGAATGATGCTGGAACATAGAGAAGTGCTCATGAAGGGTTGTATTTGTAGCTGTACACACACAGCAGAGAGTGTAAAAAATGTAGTGCTTCTGGAAGTATAGTTCCCATTGACTATCAGGCAAGTTCCAAGACCTGAGAGCTACCTTTGACTGCCTTCCATATGGTGCCATTGAATCTCTTTACCTAACCATTCCCTGTTGGGTGATACGGAGTTGTGTGGCTTGTCGACACCCCTCTCTATGAAAAATAGGCCTTAACCCTTCTCTTTGCTTTTGGAGGGTCTACTAACGCTATGAGATACAATGCATTTGTTTGAGGAGAGAAGTGGTAATCTTGCGGAAAAATCTTTTTGATCACTTCGGGTTGACAAAATTATGATATGAGCTTCTAGTTTGATGCTTTATGTTGAAGAATGATTGAATTTTTCATGATGAAAGCAGAATATCTTTGTGATGCTTAAAATATTAGGAATTATGTGATTAACGCGGTCTGTTAGTCTGGATTGTCGCACCTTAATGTGGTACACAGGTTCTTGCAATGGCAAGCTGTGATTAAAGTGATTCTTTTGCAAAAACAAATGTTTTTTTTTTGAATAATCATTGAAAATATAAGAAGTATATTTCAAAAATTTATTTTATAGAAATATTGAGATGATACTAGCCGAAAATGAAGTAACTCCCAGAATACTTACAAGGTTATTTTGTAGAATGGGTCATGGAGGGAAAACCTGAGGAATGAGAGTTATAAGTGTTGGTGAAAATTGCAAAAAAGATCTGACTGACTGTAATAATTACAGAGGCATCACACTTACATCAGTTTTCATGAAAATATATAGTATGCACCTTCAAAAGAGACTATAGAGAAAGATTGATGAAAAGCTGAGAGATCAACAAGCAGGATTTCAAAAAGGTAGAAGTTGTACAGTACTGACCAAATTTTCATTATAAGACATGTACAGCAATGTGTAGAATATAGCAATCCCCTTTCGATGGTATTTGTAGACTACGAAAAAGCCTTTGATAGTAGGTACCGACCAATTTTGAATTTTGTGGAGCTCCGTGTTGTTATGGAGTTCCTCTTAAATAAGGGATTTTGACGAAGGAAAAATCTATTTCTGGGCGAGGAACCTGTGTCGCCCAGTGAAATGCTCCTTAAGCACCATTTCAAAGGTATAAATACTGCTAAATATACCAGAGAAAAAAGTTGCATGGAATGCTAGGAATATATCCAGCTCGCTCACCCCTAAAGGGTGTCGGTATTAAAACTGGGGCGAGTGATACCACTACCAGAGATCTCTCTCCAATTAAACTTCTCCCTCCTCAAAATCCTCCGTTACTACGAGGTGTTGTTCACTACAGCTACTGCCCCCCCCCCCCCCCCCAAAAAAAAAAAATACGTCCAATGGTATGGAAGGGAGGAAAAAATTGGGTGGAAGGGAGAAAAAAATCAGACGTAAAACACGTCCAATTGTGTGGAGGGGAGGAGGAAAATCAGACATAAAATACGTCCAATTGTGTGGAAGGGAGAAGAAAAATCAGACGTAATATACATCCAATTGTGTAGAAGGGAGAAGAAAAATCAGTCGTAAAATACTTCTGATGGCACTCAAATGCTTTAAGAACAAAATATTTTCAAGTTTTTTTGTTGATTGATAGCGCTGTCACTAGAGCAAACCTTGTAATCAAAGCAGACCAACATAAAAAAAAATTGCAAAATCAAATACGAAAGGATTAACAATAAATGCCAGGAATCAATGCAGTATAGAATGCAAGGGGAACATTACAGAAAACTTTTATAACTTTACATACATACATACATATACCAAGGCAAAAAGGGGACCTCTCCTCTCAGCCTGACAAGGGTCTCAACCGAGTTTGGCTGGTACTGCTAGGGTGCCACACCCCACCTATGATAAAATTACATGCTAATCTATGGGAGAGCTGTGGTATGCTAAAATATTTTACAATGATCTTGATTTGCTAAAATGTTCCATCCTTAGAGAAATTTTGCTCTTATTAATTACTATTTTAGATGTGGTAATTAATCCTAAAGAGTAATATTCAAAATAATATAAATTTTAATTTTTTTCCTTTCATGGTGATAGTTGATTGCAATCTGTTAATCTTTTTTTAGTCACAAGTGAAGGAGAATTAGTTTTACACTAAATGTGTAGGTTTTCTATTTATCGATACAATATAAAGTACAGTATTGGAAAGCATGTTAGTAGCTTTTCCTAGGACTAAATATTCCTACTTTGTAGAAAACGGATTTTGAGCGAAGCGAAAAATCTATTTTTGGGTGAGATAGCCATGTCGTCCTGATGGAAGTTCCTTTAGGGTAGCTTCCTAGAGTATATTTGACTGCGGTGATATTCCCAGAGAATTTCACCTTGAGGTATCCAGAATTCTAACTCCTGGAGCGAATATCCCTAAATAAATCTAAAATGGGATATCGCGTAATATCAGAGGACGTATTCTTCACACGCCACATAGCTATCTTCACCCCCGAACAGAATTAACACTTCGAGGGGTCAAAGTGGCAAGAAAACTAAAAACAAGAATGAAAGGAGAGCCGTTAATATCCACTATACAACACACTTGTTTGAACATACCGTAGTGCAAGTTATACACCATACTTGTCATGAAAAAAAAAAAGATGGGATAGTAAAAAACTAGTTTTTTTTTTCTTTACCTTTATTTGCAGATACATAATAATTTTTGTAAATTACTAAAGATACTGAGGATTTCCTCTAACCAAACAGGCATTCTTTACCATTCCAAAATATGTCTGGAAAACATGACATTTCCATTCCCATTTCTTACGTTATTTTTCTTGGGTTGCGATATAAACAGCAGCAAAAAGATGCGGTACTGTACTTTCCATTATGAGTTCAATTCATTTTCAAGAATCAAAATTAATTGTTCTTATGCCTACAATGATTGACTGTTAATACATTCCAAATTTTTATCAATTTTCTAAACATTCTGTATTCTAAATAAACATTTTAACTTGAATCATTGAGTCATCCTATTATTTTAAACATTAAATATGAAATGAGCATTATACGATAAATACGAAGATGGTCTACATTTTTCATAAGAGTTTGAGAAACAGATCTAGTTTGGTTTTCGATATAAATATGACAAAACATAACAATTTCAAGTCCAATAACACAAATAACTACAACAAAATAATTCCTAATAATAACAATAGATAAAACCTTGACAGCATCTCAAAATATAATTGCACAAAAGTAAATTTTAAAACACAACAGCAAATCTGTTGATTCAAAGAAACCTCTAAACGAGGCTGAATTTTTGGATACACTCTCTTTTTTTTTTATTCCCTTCAAGTATTTACCTAAAACAATATTGGATCCACTAAATAATGGGCACTTTGAAATTTTGTATTTTCTTTCCACTAAAACAAAGCTCTTTACTGTATTTAAAAAAAAAAATAACCTTAAAATGTAAGAGGCAATATACTTACCCATACTGTGCCCGATACATCGATCTCTATTCTATAACTCAAAAATTTATTTCCCATCTAACATAGAACATACAGTAAATCCTTTCAAATCTCAAGCATAAAAAAGTTTTTGTTACTAACCCAGCTTATACACAGAGTTACCCATTATGACGCCTACTGCATTTCAAACTTTATCCAATTTCAAAACGTTTCAGCAACATTTGCCAATAACTTTAATATTGCAGCTTGATGGCATAATGTGCCAACGTGTGTACTAGCTGGCGCATGCTGAATATTAATCCTATTTCATAGCCTGATGGAATAAGACTTAGTGGACCACTGGTTTATGAAATGAGTGCTACAGACTGGTAAAGCCGTTGAACGTGTATGAAAAGATTGTCGGCAATATACAATGCTGTACCGTAATTGTAGTACAGTCAACAGCAACTCTATGGAAAACAGACCTACTTTAAAATTAATTTTACCAATTGGAATTACAAAGGCATTAGCATGAAATTATTACAATACATGAATTAAAAATAATTTTATAAAAAGTATAATTCTAACTTTATATGCATTATACATTATGAATACCAATACTGTATAAAAAAAGTACGAGTATAATTTTTAAATTTATAAGGTAAACATTACAGTAATCATCTACTGTATAACCTTTTTTTGTGCCAACAATTTCCAAATATGGTATTTGCTGTATCAAATATCCCATAAATACAAATATGGCCTCAACACATTATGGCAGTACCAGTCTGTAGATTAACCTGAGTTGAATTGGAGAACTATGGAACTAGCTGTGATTTGTGTAAACATCCAATTATAACTAAATACAAAATGGTGTTGGCACTTCAAAAGCAGTCACTTGGAGTCTGATTCCAGCTTACACTTTTGAGGGAGGAGGAGGAGGAGGAGGAGGAGGAGGAGGAGGAGGAGGAGGAGGGGGAGGAGGGGGAGGAGGAGGGGGAGAGAGAGAGAGAGAGAGAGAGAGAGAGAGAGAGAGAGAGAGAGAGAGAGAGAGAGAGAGAGAGAGAGAGAGAATTTTACAGTTAACTGAGCAGGGTTAAATTCTTGGTAAACTGAATTCAACATCCAAAGACAGCTTTGGCCTGTCGGTAACAAAATGTGACATTTATACCATTAAGACTTGGGTTCCCAAGTGTCCTCAAAGATGAAAATTTCTGACAAGAGGCTATGGTCAAACTTCCATCAAGATATATTCTTTACTGGCAAACTACATTTTTACTCCCATTGGTAATCCCACTGAAAACTTACCTTTGCAATCCTCATACAAGTGGCAAAATGTCTTGCCAACTAAGCTATGTTGAAGATCTTGTAAAAATTACCCAGTGTATTTTGAATAAGACCTTCAATTATTGCAACTTTAAATATCTACGTAATAATCTAACAGTGCATATAAAATGGATTTAGATTTTTGCATCATGAGATTTATAATTTAACAATTAAGATCTATTCTTATGTGCAAACACTACTTGAAATCAAATAAATCACTGCGTAATTAATTGAAAGTCTTTATATCGTCAACATAACTGTCCACTCATCTGCTAGAATTACTAGGATGTGTTTCCCTGAAGTTCACACATCTCCACCAATAACAATCATCTTTTGGGTGTCAGCTTAGCCATAAACCACACACACACATACCTTTAAACACTTAACAGGTAAAAAAAAATCCAGTATTAAGAATGAAAAAAATTTCAGTATGCTATGAATGAAAGATACATGTACAGACTTTACCTTCTTGGAAGGTGGACGAATAAACAAAAGGCAGAATTTTTTTTTTTTCATAGAAGCTGTACAACTGATTTATTACATCGCTAAAAATGGAAGATTTCTATCAGTCAAACTAACAGAAATCAATTTTATTATCACTACGCTAAAGAAATTTGCTTCACAACTTGACACCGACTCTAAAATCTTTCATTTCATGAACACTGAAAAACAAATACAGTACTTACCGTGTTACAATGTTTCACATTAATTAAACACAAGTGTTTTAAAAGAATCAGCACTTACGAACACAGATCTTCTATTACAGTAGTACACTAAAGAACAGAAGAACTGTGAGCGATGAAGTACATTACGTGATGCTTTGAAAAAGTCCTTGTATAATTATATTAGTCATCATAACTTCTTTTTCCTGCTAACCACAGATTGCATCCAATTTAGGTTAAATGAACTAACGTTTTGGCTTTGCCCAAGCTTAGTCCAATATTATAAACCAATCACAGAGATAAAATGTGTTTAACACAAACAAGGCGAAACTTTCAGCTTGCCCTGAACTCCATAACCTACTACTTAGTATAGTATTGGCAGTACAAGGAAGAGGTCTACAGCACCATCAGTTACGCATCCTCACCAGTTTCTAATTACACATCAAAACGGTTATTACCTCGTTCATAGAGCCTTCGCGTCTAATACATTTAAATTGAATTAAAATGGTATGGTAGTTTAATCAGGAAAATTAGTTTTACCAGGTTTAGAATTTTAATAATTCATGGGAAGATACTTCTATACCTTATAACTTCCTGTTGAATCTAAATGAATTTAGTTTCCAAAATCTTCTTTTAAAATAATTTTCATTTGTTTTACTTATATAATTGTATTATAATCCTTCAATAAATATTCATCTTTCCACTTCCAACTACCTGTACTTTAAAAGTAATTTCCAAACAGGTGCTAAAAATTATCCCACCTGGGGTGGACGGTATTCCTTATACCGAATGCTGTTTCCTTTGAAAAAATCGACCCATTCGCCTAGAAACTTGATAAACTGCTCCATCGAAACCCTACTTCATAAGAAAACAAATTAGAGGTACATGACTATGAACAGAGAGAGACGTGCAGAATGTTACGGAAGTGCGTCTATAACAAAGGCTTTGGAAATATTGATACAGCATTATAGGAAGACAACCTTACATGTGTGTATGTGTACATATATTGTATATGCATACATATATATATCACATAATATTATTACTATATCCTTACTGCCAATGTTACCTAGATAGAGGAAAATCTGATGACATCACTTGACACATCTGCATAGAATTTTCACTCACCTATGATAAAATATTAAATCACAGTAGAAACTAAATCACTCACGTCTAATAAAAAGTAAATGACACTAGAAACTAAAATGTAAAATACTGACAACTTTTAGCGTCTCTCGAGACATAAAAAGATAAGAAAAAAGTTGAACTATCCCTTACCTCATTACACAAACACCTGTTTCAATGTACTGCCAATAAACATATACCAATAACCAACTCTGACATAATTTTGTGAGAATTTAGTAAACATCTGTCACGATATTACGTAATGGAAAATCACAGACTACTATCATGACATTCAACTTAAAATACTAAAGTTCCAATGTGCAAACAGTCAGAGTTGGTCATCATTCACGTATTTTATACGTAATCCATCACAGAACTGTTAAATTGCATTAGCTTTCCTTAATACCTAAAGCTTTCCCTTACACAATTCAAGATACTGAACCATCAAATACGTACCTACATATACCTTTGCAATAATGATGCTTGGCATCCCTTGGTTGCTTACCCTAATGCTCAAGAACCAACTCAGAACAGGTTCAGAAGCCCACTGAAGAATACAGACCAAATTCAAACCTTTGGTAAGAATTATCCATACCTCTGCTATGAACTTGCAGTTAAATATCAGATAACAAAGGAAGCAAAGCTACAAACTGAGGCCACATCCAGTCAATTCCTAAGAAATCACGACTATCTAAGATTGATGATGGAAACTGAATTTAAAAAACACTGAATTGTTCTTTCCTATTTGCCTGAATGTTTCACACTAATCATTCAAGACCAGTCATTGAATGGAACACACCATCAGGATGCCTTAAATCTAGGATCAACTTGCAGCAAGACCATTTACAACAATAATTTCAAAGACTTTACTCTGCCGGTAACACCCGAAGCTTACTTGTAAAGCCCAAGATTAGGGAGATGACCATTACTTTCAGCACCAACACAATCAGTTAGGAAGAAAGCACCTTTAGGTACACTCGTGAAATCTCTGGAAATTTGTAATACATTAGAAATTTAAATTTTGTATGACTTCTAATCAAAATTTTGCCTCAAGATAACTTTATTCCAACCTTGAAACATGCAATATATTCAAAGACTACCTCCAGAAGATGCGTTCCTCCTATTTGTTTCACAGACATGGAGCACCAAACAGCCAAGTGTTGCTAAGCTCCTAAGCAATATGCTCTCAGCATTCTGATACCCTACGTTTAACCATCACAGCATACAAAGCTTTTTGAAGCTATTAAACTAATGTGCGGCAGTGACTGATTATTGTTAAGGAAGGGACTGGCTCTTTTTTTTTTCCACAGCAGGCAAAATGTGATAAAACATTTTCTCGATCAATATTCTCAAACCCTAAAGAATACTGCCAACCATTCACACTTCACACAATGACACTGTCTCGAGGTAGTTCTACGCTTATAACATTCTCAGTAAACAGAACCAGTCCAGTCCTCTCCGAAGTATGACAGCAGACTGAACATCGAAGTGATACAAGAAGTTCAGCCCTTTGACAGATGCCAGTGCCAGTTTTACATTTTGTGATGCCTTATTTGAATGTTTGCCCGTCTTCAATACTGTCTCCAGACGACTTGCATGTCTACCTTAACTATTAATACTATACTAAATCACTGGACAGGCTGTGATAATGCCTTTATGAACTCAAAAATATACTTTTGCTTTCAACATTTTACTTATCCAGTTTAAAGTGAAATCTGAAAATTGGATGGCACTTCAGTAGTACTTAAAATATATAATAAAACCGTATTTGAATGGTGCGACATTCATTTTCAAGTACAGTAACTATATTCACCAGTGCAGTACATATCATTTATGTACATAAGTCCTGCCTTGTTACAAACAATCCCTGATAATATGAATTAACTGTGAAACTGTGACACATATCCTGAAAAGGAAAAGTGTAGGAGTCCTTTGAGATTTACAAAGTATAAGTCACTAACATCTTTTCATCATTGTTGATTATTCATCACTGAATCATACAGTGAGTCCTGTAATAATATTAACTAAGTCTAAAACATTCTACTGATAAAATATGAATGTCCAACATACTGATATATGAAAGTATTATTCTATAAGAAATAAATGTGAGTTTAAATTAAGGACTGAAAATTACAAGTCTTGTAACCTAGTTTGCTTAGTTTTCTTTTTCACTTGCATCTTCCTCAAATCTCAGCTCCCCATTTTTATATATAGTATTTTTATATGAGGCTTCTTAGAAATTAGAGCTTTAGATCACATACTTACACAAATTCCAGTTATCAGCTATACCATTCCTAAATATTTATACCCATAACCATAAAAAATAGACATAGCCAATTGTAAAAAGATATTTCTTTCGGAAAGAGATCAAACACGAAGCATAACAATAAAGTATTCTCAAATTACTTCATTTTCCAAGTACACAAAATCTTGCACAAAACCTAAGTCATTTTAGTTGCGACATTTGTAAACTAAAACTGTTAATAACTCTAAAACCACTTCTGTGTAGATCATCAGTTATTATCTAAAATGAGGCAATAGTTGTAAAAGTTAAATTGGTATCAACCTTTAGGAAAGCCAATATCATGCTAACTGCTAATGAATGTGGCAACTAATGTAAAAGAACAACAATAATGAACATCCCTACTAGGCAACATTTTGTTTGCGAGTATTTCTGTTCAAAATACCTGAACATTTTTAGCACACCAAGTCCCACAGTCGTTATCCTGTCTCTGAAGTATTGAGGTTTTACTTTATAGTTTTTCAGAAGCAGATGGTTTTCTTTTTATATAATATGTCCTTTTCTAATCTCACCAAACTACGAAAGGGATAGCAAATTAGCCGTTACACTGGCACATCATTATAACATACTGTATCATCTAACTTTCTAAGTTATTAATTAAAACAAGAAAGGTGTCTTGGATGATATATTGTTTAAAATTTTCTTCTGAATTAAGCATGATCATTCCGAGTCTGACAATGCAATATACCTCAAACATCAATGCTATGATGATCAACATAATCTTTTCGGTACGTCCCCACACTTTCTTTTTAAAGCCGAAGGCAATCTAATTTCCTATCGGAGACAACACTGGTATACACATGCAAAACCATAGAAAATTCTGGGGTTTTGCAAATGAACTTCAGTATATACAATAACGTATAATCATCCATGTTGTTTTTGGAGCAGATAGATTACGTGCCTGTTAACCTATTAGAGTCAATGTTATTACTGTTGTTTACCTTTCCTTATCATTTGGCTACATTATGCTGTTATTCTATCATTAACTCTTCCTTCAAGCTTTAGATAACATGAATGTATTTTTAAACATCAAAAATATTACTTTATATTTTCCTAACTCATATTTCTAGTTTTAAAAATCTGACATATTCAATAATTGGTTTTAAAATACGTTTTTTTTTTTTTCCCCTAAATAGGAATACACGTACAGTGCAGCAAGTACCTTCAAAAGACCAATTGCTTCTATTCATTTCTGCTCTTCTTATCCTTATATGCATCAACCAGTAAATGGACATTGTAGCATTGACGTTCATTGTAGTAGAGCCCAGAGAGAGAACCCTATTTGATGCCTCATGACCCAAAAATTTTGATCTACATAACTGTCAACCATTTTCATATTCACGATCACCATCTCAAGCTAAACTATCTAATACCTAACAGGAAGAAGTTCAACTGCTGGTTCCCCACCAATCCAAACCAATTGTATCCAATAGCACCATTCAAGAAATAAAATATCAACAAATCAGCTGTGCCAATTACAGTTACAAGTGAGTTCAGAATAAAAAATACCAGAGTAATTTCCTTAAAAATACTGATACCCAACAACCAGTCCACAGCAATCAAGCACCAAGAGCCTCCGCTCCACTTTGGTTACAGACTGGATGATCTCAAATATCGTACTGAAAGTAAATCAAGAAAAATCCCAATATTTACACTTGTGCTTTTACGCAGCGGCATCTCTTTGAGATAAGGGTACACAAAGATTTATTTCACAACTCAACGTAACGTTTTCTTGAATTTCCAAGCGAAGATAAGTTAATTATTTCCATAAGATAACTTGGTAAACAATAGTACTTATATAGAAGAAATATTAAACTGGAATTACTTGTGTATTCCAAGAAAAAGAATCAAATAAACTTATGTATTCATGAATTAGTGCTTCTTACAAAAGAAATCAGTAAAAAGTATGGCACGATAGAAATCGGTGTTGGCAACCTCATTATGCATTAAAGCTTAGAAGTAAGTAAGTTTTTAACAGATGACACAGAATAGCACTAATTTACTGTTATTTTCCTTTGGACAGACACTTCTATAATATACTAAATAAAAAATAAACCAAGTGTGTTGACCTTTAATTCAAACGATGCCCTTTTGCAATTCTTATATTTGAGATCAACCAGATTCTGTTCTCTATCCATAAATATAACATCAAAACACCTGTAGTCATAGAAGGAAAAGTTGTAGTCTGTTGCCATATCTATCAATCAGCAAAAATAAATTTAAAAAATACAGTCACAAAAGTCCTACAGTTTTCGAGGTAGTAATAAGCACGTTTCCATAATACATCCCTGGATAATAAAATAGCCTATGCTGCCACCACATTCACACATTATCAGTACATTTAAACTACTAATACAGTATACCATAAAAAAAATATAATGGTCCTACATGGGAAACACCGACATAACCAAAATGAAATGCCAGTTTTAATTCCTAATCACACACAACATTCACACTTATGCAGTATTACTATTGGAACTTTTTTACTCATGATATGTGATAATCCTAATCATGAATATGCACCACACAACTTGATTGGTCCACTATTTCAAGGAACTGAACGGAACTGAAATGATCAGTAGTAGAACTATCTTGTACACACTTCCAAAGTGAATTACCCTCGTGTAGTGATAGTTCACCCGGAATGGATCAAGTGACACTTTCAGTTATTGCACAAAAAGGAACAAGTCTGGAGTATTGAAAATAAAGCCTTCTAATTTTTCATGTTTTCATGCAAGTTGCTTCCAGTTATCGTACACCTGTCAATCCTTCCACATGGAACACACGCATGCACACACAAGCACACCTGAGGTAATCCGTTAGAAGATTTCATTTACTTTTCAATGAAATTTTTCAATGTTTTTTTCTGGCACTGGCAATCTGCTGTGAGGCCCCATTGGCAACAGAACACATGCTGCAAAGCCACAGCTCAGCGATAATACCTTGAGTCCAACATCACACAAAATATCACATAAGCAATTTAAAACACCTTCCCTTCTACCTGACCCTAACCATTACCATCTTGATAAGTATCACGAAACACCATTATCCTAACAGTCTCTTTTTCTTTTCTTTTTTTTTTTAACTATTCAGGCTTGATGTTCCACATATTGTTTTCATTATTGGGGCGGATACGCTACCTATCCTGCTACCCCAAATATGAAATTAGAAAACAAAAAACAAAAAGGAAAACTTTCTGAGACTCTTGCATTTGCGACTGTAAGTTAACACCTGGAGTTTCTACAAAAAACTACCTGTAAGGAACTTTTGGTGAAGTATAAAAAATCTGAATTCCATCATTCAAAGTTACTCAAATTTGCATTTGTAAACAATCAAGTACTAACATCATCATTACTTACCTTAATAGTATGTTGACATTGTCACACTCACCAGTAACTCCGCCTATCATCACGGTGACTGGAAAAGTTCAGAGTGATAGAGTGATACCAACCTGCATTGCTGCTGTTATCAGCCATTCACTGGATACATGGACAGCTCAAATAAGGTTGAAGCCAATTGCCATAACTTGATTTCAACAGAAATGCGTAATTCCTTTGACTTACCATTGGGCTCAACCCTTTTCCTGCTTCATCCAAAGGCATAATGAGAAAGTGATCTCGTGTATATATTACAATTGCCTCGTTAATTACCTGATGAATTTTTTTCTACGCAAAATCTTTGCTTATGCACTTCACTAACGGAAGAAGTGCACTTACCCTACCTATACATACATTCATCTTGACCAAATTAACATGAGCATACTTGAAAAACAAAAATGATACTTTGCTAAACATGTCCACGCACAAATTCTGGGACTAGTATACAAAAGTTCTTCGATGTTTTCGATCATTTTGACATACCCCGATGAGATGCTTGTTTGACCATCAATGACGGATCAGCTTTTATAGATATAAATTGGCCAATTTTGAAAATTAAACAGCACCGTGAAATAATTTAATTCAAAATAAGCATGAATATTCAATTGCAGTCCATCCACCTAACACCTGAACTGAGAAAATTGAAAGGCTGTATGCTCCAGTCATGAATTACAACCTGAGCATCTTTTCTATCATTTAATAGTAGCATTATTGCAAAACAGTTCAACAAGTCAAATGACTTAGAATTTATGAGATAAGTTGGATTACATTACAAGAGAATTTATTCCTTAAAGAAATCAACAGAATTTGAACCCAAGATTAGATAGAAACAAATTTAATACAATTTTCTCAAAGTTTTTGGATAAAAGCACAATCATGACTAGCCATCAATTTAGAACAATGTTCAGACATCAGGCAGAGGGACATCTTCTTTGTAACACATACAACAAGGCTCTACTATGGAAATTATTTCAATCATCATGCACAGTTTTAATTTACATTTAATAATTTGTTGTACTGTACTCATTATCAAGATTACAAAGTACTGTATGTGCACTGAAGAACACTTTGCCTCCAAGCAAGTTGACAAACAAGGACTAAATAAGACTTCTGAAGTGAGTCTTTAATACAAATGATAACTATGCACAATGAGAAAACACTCCAATACTAGTGCCTTCAGATATATCCTGATTCACTAGACTTAACAGATTATCTAACAGGCAACAAGAAAATTAAATATTCAAAACAGTAAATATTTAGAAAGATTTCACGGTGTTTTTCTTTGAGCAAAGACGGAAACAGTCGTCCTCTCATCTAGGCAGACTGAGGCATCGAACATCAAAACATGGGGATTTGAGAAGGTGAGTTTGAGGATACATATAATAATTCTGCCAAAACATGGGACATCAATTTCCAATCACTTCTGTGAGACAAGGTTTGTGATGATTTGTGAGGACCATTTCTTCGTATACCATTAATGTTCTTTAGTGCAACATTATCATTGACCTCACGAGACAGCCTACAATATTTGCGCCACCTTTCACAGGCTTTGTGTTTAACTTTTACATACAGATCTAAATTTGGGTGATGTCAACATTCAAAGCTACGATGATGAAGTTACCAGTTTGATCAAAACTGCATCTATGTAACAGATATTCTATCACAAATGACTCTAAGAGATATTTTCTATTTCAATACACTGAGTATACATCATAATTACAAACTTTTCATCGATCAGTATACAAGTACACATCATGATGTGTAAATACTACAGCATTAGAAAGAAACTCTGAGAAGAAATGATTGGGGATAAACAATGGCTCTAACAATGAAGCAACAGCCATAACAAGTAACAAAATGGTTCTCACAAGACATCATGACACCTCGGTCTCACCTAAAAGTTATATCACCCAGCTAGCATTATATACATTCAAGATAATATATATGAATTAAGGTAATGCTTTGCAATTTTTGATAATGCAATCTAGGGTGATGATGAGATTAAGAAATATAGTACAGTAACAGAAAAATATATATAATGACAGACACCATACAGCTTTGGGCAGACGACTGAGGGTAACGTCCTTCAGCTATCCAATTTTATACCTGATAACTTGTGGATGAATAGACCCACAATACAAAGAACAGATAATTTATATATAATTGAATAAACTAAGTTATATCACGGCCACTACATGTACATCATGGAACTTTTTTCCTACTGAAATGGACATGGAACTTACTAGTAATAAAAACGCATGTAAATGTAAAAATATTCCCTGTGTATCTGATAAAACTGTCTCACAACGGCACATGATAAAATACATTTGCCAAAATCTTCGTTCAATTGCACTCAAACAATTAGTGCAGCTTCTAACGAAACATTTTGGTTTTCCAGTTGATACAGTATAGCTAGTAAACATTAGAATCACAGGAGGCTCATTTTAACCGGCATGACGTATAACACACTAAGAAAAAGAAAACAAATCAAAGCTTATCATTTACGATCAACTTGCAGATACTTTTCTCACTTCAATAAATGCTATACTATTATAAAGAAACAAAAAATGTAAAAGTTTGTTATCACTTTCGTCACTTGGCTAAAGCAGTGAGTCGACGTACATGTGCACTACAAAGTCAAATATTTTCCACATGTATCACATTTCTCTTTCAAGAAAAGAAGCTGCAAGGGACGTTGAATAAACCATTGTACGGTACGCTGTCCGAGACTACAGCTAAGATTATTTTAACATTTATTCAGAGATGACACACTTTGATCTAGGGGTGAAAAAATGTATGATGAGGCTTTACTTGGCAATGCTGACTTAAATGAGCCAATTATAATTCTTACATTTACCTTAATTATAACGTCTGATTCCTGAGGTAGAGAAGATACCGGTATGTGTGAAGGCGGAAGCCATGGAAGCGTCAATAACATTACAATTCAATATAAAAGAACATTTAAGATTTTTGCTTCTATAAAAGGACCCATTCTGAAATGATATCAATCATCCTTACACTATCTTGTTTTGGAAGATGCTCCTGAGATTTACAAATTTCAGAATGCTGACATATAAAACACTGATGAAAGTAGTCAAACTACTACTCTTTCCAATCTGACTTGTTTGAAAAAATAAAAGCACTTGAAAGCTGAATTTGAATCTCCAAACTTTGGGACACTTGAACAAGAGTATATTCCTACCCTTGCATTCATACAGTGTCTATGCTCTGTATGAATTTACCGTCCACTACATGCTAACATACATAAATGGTCTATTTATATACAATATATCCTGTACATGTATATAAACAGTACCAAGTATGTATCCCATGCATGGTATAGAGTTATCACACAGGTGAATTATTCAAATTCGAACAAAATCTTCAGCTAGTATTTCAAACTCAAACTTATTGACTGATTACCTATCAAATAAAAGGGTACTTTCTGACAGCTTCCATGGCCACCGCTTAGTTAACTATGGACTGGAACCTGCATGGCTTTCATAAAATGCACAAAAAAAAAATCAATAATAATAAAAAGAAATAAAGTCAGTAACGTAACAAGCATCTGTAAAACCTACTTTGCATCAAATAATTATAATGTACTTTTTGGGATACACTGCATAATTATATTCATAAACATAGTCTCTACATTGAAACAGCAATTACACTGACGTACTGTACAGCATTGACGGAGGCCGAGTCTTTGCTTCCCCAAGCGGAAGCGATGCACAGAAAACTCCTGACTGGATACCTGATTATGACACTGTTTGTACTGAATGCATGACAAATGGAGAGACTTTTCTAAAAATAACAAAATTACGGGGTATGGGAAATAGCATGTGAGAACCCCATCGACTGATTCCAACATTCGTCCATGAATTCTCGAGCAAACAAAATTTGAAGCATCCTTATCAAACCGTCATGAGAGGAGAGATATGAAACTATAGTATGTGCTATTTCCGTTATATTATTTTTTAAGACCTGACAAGGCATATGATCCACTGCCTTAGAAAATTTATTATCAAAATCTTAGAGCAGTCTCTCCTTGAATGACGAAAGAAAATCAAGCGGGTTGAAGGCGTCATGGGGGTTCAGAAAGAATGTTTCTTTTTTTTCCCTATTGGTCACAAAAAAAGGACGCAGCAACCCTGTTGGCCGACACAATCATGTCAATCAGAAACACTAATGATGCATTAAATTAGAAATTACAAGTGCAAAAGGGTTGCTGCTCGTCCCTGCCTTGGTTCCTGAGCTTAAATGCGAGCCTGACAAACTTCAAAGAGGTGAGAAACAGTGAAAGAAAAACTGTGCTTTAAAGTTAGTACATGAACTAATTATCTTCGATGTTTGTCAAATATTTTCAATCAAGCAAATACTACTGAAGAGGAAAATGCATATGGAACTTTCAACAAACTAACAGATATCAACTTCTCCCCAATTTTGAAAACTATTGGAAATCTTACAACCCACATGACTGAACCATTTACTTTAAGACGAAACAAACCTGATTTCAAAGTCTTTCACAGTGACAAAAACAGAAACCCTCTAGAGACAATGCTCAGAAAAAAAAGGTATTTTAGCATCATGTGTTTTCATTCCTCTTTAATTAGGATTGGTTGATGTGGGTTTCGGTATATATCTCTGCTTAAGAATTTGACAACAGTATGGGGATTAAAGTACTGATAGAAATTCTGAACAATTACTTTTTCGTAGCAATCGAAAAATCAAAAAATATATTTGCTTTTCTTAAGTGGCTCACCCGCATTGTGGTGCTGAACGGGTATGCGATGGGAGCGAAGGAGAGTGGCACTTGACGATTTATACCTAAATAAGATCGTTATTAAAAGCTTATAACCTGAGCAAACAAATTAGACCAAAATCCACTAACAGCAAAATGAATTCTTTTATGAAATGACTAAAACCAGCAATTAACTAGTTCTAATTCAGTTACACTCTACTTTACTGGACATCATAGGTATATCCACTGCTATTCAAGACTGCTTTGCCTTCCTGTGTTAATGACACTGAAAAAATAAAACACTGACAATGAATTTTTTGGGAACAGATTATTAATACAGATTGATTCATGAATTAATAGTTGATTATTACCCATGCTCAGCATATTAAAAAGTAAATAAATACACAAATAAAGTGATTGCATGAGGTTGCACTGAGAATTATTGTTAGTGGATTAAGTTCTCTGAAATTTGGTCAGTTGAAGCCTTGTATTTTGATAGGCCTCCTATATGTCAGTACTGATGCAAGCATTGACAAACTACAAATACAATTTAAGGAGACTTTATACATAATTCAAAACAATGCACAACCTTTTTAGTAAAACAAGGATTTAAGTCTTTGATATGAAAGTCACCCAACAAACCTATGGCCATTATGTTAATATAAAATTTACTTAAAGTCTTGTCTCTTAATCAAATGGAAAAGTAAAATTTGTATGAGCATTGTGTTAAACTCTCCATACTAATGGATATTCTTCATCAGTTAAATAGTTAAATATCAAGCTGGACAAAGCATATCCCTATAAAGAAACACTTTACCTGCATGGAAAATTTTATCCTACTTTGGACCTAATTTACTCATGATAACTGGATTAAAAACACTGACAATAAACAGAGCCACCAATACATCATCGTTAACCTCCTAAGCTCCCACGCCAAGACCCTTTTGAGACAGGTACAATATTCCCTGATCAGGATGATAAAAAAACCCTTGTGACAAGAGCCCAGAAACAGATGACACCTGCTAATGAAGGTTCATACAATGAGAAGCATTTCTACCCATTGTGTGTTGCTACACGAGTGGTGTCTGTATCTGGGCTTTTATACAGCATGACAGTGCTGAAATAATAACTCAAACTGTGATGCGGACTACGGAACAGAAAAGGTGATGAGTGGTGATGAGGTAAGAGGTTTGTACAGTAGTTTGAGCATTCTAAGATCCTCCCGGTTATTAGTATTATTATCTGCATTATCATTATCATTATTATCAATAATATACAAACAGTACCTACGTAGTGCTGTCAGTGTACTTGCTTCCTTCCTAATAGTATTGGAGTTAAAAACATTCCTGAAAGCCAGTTTCTGAGGTGGCTGTGGCACCAGACCTCCTCCAAGAGGTGTGGCTTGCACGAGCGTCAAGTTGATTTTAGGGCATCTTATATCTCACTGCCTACAAAAGACTTAACACTTGGCACTCCTACACTCCTTCAAGAGCTTCTGGGCCACTTGAATCACATTTTTTATAGAGAAAAATAAAAAGACGCTCATCAGAACCGCCTAAACACATGTCATTAGTGAGTCTCCCTGCAATATGAGGACAAGAAGAAATATGCATCACAGCACAACCACCAGACAACACTGGTGGGGATTAAGGGGGGAGGGAGGTGGTGGGTTAGCGCAGGACCATGGCGCGCACCACCTTCTTCTCAAGAGTGGCTAATATGACTGTCTAATGTTGTCCAAAACTTTGCGGAGTTCAGACTTGTAAACATAACCTCTATTTTCTGCAGAGCTGCATTCGATATGGAGGAGAACACATTCGTTTAAGAATGTCGTAGTACTGTATACTGTAATACAAATAAAACTTTCCCTATTGAGCCTCCACATTATGGCCTGTAATAAATTTTTGTCAGTGGCTGTGTTTACAAGCTACTACTGATATATAAAACTGAGGTAGAGCGTTGACTGTGAACCTGATGAACATACCTGCATGATCGGCGTAACATTAATAATTTGTGATTATGTCCAAGCTGCATAATTTGCTCAGTGGGCTAAAAAGGTAAGGAAGGAATAGTTTTCTTTTTTTTTTTTTGGTTAAAGGTGTTTTGACATTGGTAAGTGGAGAGGCCAAAATTTGTTGAAAGTTCATCTCACTTATCAGTCTACTGAGCAATCTAGACACCTCAAACACAACCTGTGTAATATGGGCAGGGCACTAGTCCCCCAGGTGTAGGATGTCAACCTAAGACCCGTACACTACTCTAATTAAGTAGTAGCCCACACCTGTACTTGAACCATGGCACCATTATCCACCTCTAAGTACTCCCTAAAGGACAAATTTTATAATGATAATTGTCTGATACAATGACCTCTAGACTTCTCTTAAAATGTACAGTATATAAATGAAAACTTATATCATGATTAATGCTGTACCTATATCTTTGCAACTAATAAATAGGAGTTATTTAATTCCATATAATGAGCATCATTTCACTTATCCTGATAAGGATTGAGCGGTCCCATATATCCACTACTGCTGCCGCCAGTGAGGTTCCCCAGGTCACTGCTGTTGCTGCCAACACCCTGCACCATTCCACTGGTGCCAGCTTCTGGAGCAGCAGTTACAAGACCTTGGGGATTGGCGGCCTTTGCACCTGGATGATACGAGTTTATGTGAGTCCAGAGGGAGTACTTGTTGCGGAAGACCTTGCGGCAATAGAGGCAGAGAGCCTCTTCCTGAGCCGAATGTCTGATTTTCAGGTGCTTTTTAAGGTTGGCACGGTTGCTGATCAGCTTGTGGCACACCGGGCATGGACGAGCCTCATATGGATTATCCTCTGAAATGAATACAGAAATATGTTACACAAGGAGACCTAAGAGATGAGTCATTAAAATTTTGTCACTTATTCATTAGGTTTCTGTTCCTAAAACTTCTTAATGCCAAATTTATTATAGTCACTTAACATATGTATAGTATCGATACACGTTTAGTGACTGTTAACAATTGTAAAAATAGTCAAATTAAATTTGAACGACAGATTTTTTAAAAAGTAGTGTTCTTATATGGTTAAAACAATATTTTTTATCCACTGAATGGTTTCTGTGTCTTAGCAACTAAAAATGGTTGATGTTCCGATAATAACAGAAAAAGAGTAGCACAAGTATTCTGCAAATCATTAACATTATTGCTGTTTTACTCTTTGTGCCTCTTACATTTTATGTAATTCCTACACAATGCATGAAGGAAACCACAATGACTCCATCTTCAACAGAGCCATTTGGTAAGCAAAAACCAGCATATGCATTGAAGGCATATAATGTCCAAAAACCTAAGTTATGCAACTGGTTTATGTAATTAACATCTGAAATACAAGTAACAATTACACTACAAATGAAAAGATTTCAATGTTACTTCATCTTGCTGAAATGGTGACCAAAAAAAAAATAATCTTTTCTTTGTTTTCCTTAGATAAAGTATAATCTGAAAAAAAAATTATGCTGGACAACAGAGACAACCATAAAAAATTATCTGACAACATTAGTTAAAATGTGACCATAATTTAACCAAATCCTCAACTGAGTCATATAAGATCTCAAAAGTTTAAGCCAAAGAATCAGACTTTTCCAATACAAATTGGAATATTAGGCACTTGATAGGTTTTGACTCATTCCAAACAGGACAAATTCTTCCATGCTCTAAAACAGTTTAATAGTTAAACATTGTACTGTAAAGTATAGTTCAGTATTCATACTTTTCATCTGACAGTGTGGAAGAGAAGATTATCGCTAGCACAACAGTTATCATATGAATAGAACACGAAGATGTGATGACATCTACCAAATCACAGGTAGAAATAAAGTAAGTGATGTAAGTAATTTCCAGCACTTGGTGAAACAGAGCAGGTGTCAACAATCGCAAGTCACGGTTACAAATATACCTCATCCTTTCCCCATAACAAAGAGGAGAACTTGATACTGATCAATGAATCACTTGTTCCTTTGCAATGCTCTAGCTAATCTGCCAATGAAAGTTCTACACACCTAACAAGCATACGTAGTAGATCTAGTATACACTTCCGCAACATTTTCTGTTTTCTCAAATCAAGGTAGACGGACAGACAGTTTCCGTTTATAAGCAAACTAGCACTAATTCAAGAGATTACTAGGTCCTAATCATTGCATAAAAGAGGAATAGGCCACTTCCCTAATTAATTTCTAAGGGGCTATCCTTTTCCCTAATTGGATCTTATTCCCAACTGTCCTAAACCCTTCAAGAAAGAAGCTGCGCTAGGTTTAATGTTATCTCACCTGGCTAGGCCTTGCTAGGAGAGGTAGAGGAGGAGATGGTGGTTATATGGGCTCGTACGTGCTGGCATTGTAGGGTCGCATTTTGCATCGCTTGACGTGATTTCGGAGATTGAAAGCCATCGATATGCGAACTCCGCAATATTGGCAATTTACAGGCTGTCGGGAGGGCCACCTTTTAGTGTCTTTCGGACTGCTGCCTGTCGACAAATTTAGTGCCATATCTGAAACAAGGCAAACAAGAGTAGTCAATGAAGAGGGAATAATAAGGATGGTGGAGGGATCTAATTCTCAATTAGCAGGATGCAAATATGGCAGGGACTGGAATCCAGTGGATTCAGACTATGGTGTATAGTTTAGTGGGGGAGGGGGGAGGGGAGGACAAGGCTGAGGGCAGGACAGCTTTGAGTGATTAACTGATGACCAATATTGCTTTACTATTTGTGATATTCTTCCCAAAATCAAAAGTACTAGATTTAGGGGGAAGGAATCACCTGGAGAAAGTCTGTCAAGCGTCAAGCACCTGACCCCGGAAGATACGACACATGACATTAGCTTCTGAATGACTATAGTTTTAAATGACCATGCTTTGTGCTTTGCCACTAAAAACGAAATGACACGTGAACCCATATAATCACATCGGGGAGTAATAAGACACTAAGTGGAACTCTAAGGAACGAAATAAATAAAATTGGTGGCCACTCATTCAAACTGAAACGTCAATAATATGGAATGGAGTCTCGTGCAAAAACATCATCTACATGTACTTAAGTAACTAAACCTAAAATCTACGACCTTCCGGGCAACTGGTGTACATAAAAAGTACAGTTCCAAGTACAGCAAAACGAAAGAAAAGGAAGCTAAGAGTTACCCTAACTACCAATGACTAACAAAAGTGCCGAAAATTTCCAAACCGTCTGTTTTCAGTCATGGAGAAGGTACATCCATAATGCGCAAATATGGATTAGTTTTAAGTGTGTTCTGTACCATTCTCAATCATCTCCTTGTTCCCAAAATATATCAAAGTACTTACCTCATTGTTGCATACACAGTGATGATATCAATCAGCTTTCTCACATGAAGATTGTTTCATGTTCTGAAGAATAATTTCAACTCCTCATTTGAATTTGGATATACAGTTTATGAGTACATTCAATATTCTCCTATTTCAGAGAATTTGAAAACATACGCACAGACAACAGCCATCCGAAAAACCTTACCTTATTTCATCAACAGCGATGCAATAACAGGGGAACATCTCTGGGTTATATACAAATAGACTTTAGGGAAATGAGAGTGTTCAAAATGCAACAAAGATGCCTGAACGTTCTGTAACCGCTAAGTAAAGAACCCATTTCTGTAGGGATGTAAAAAAAATTTCAAATATGGCTATCTTGATTTTATAGAAAATGACCCCTTCAATCACACTGAAGCCAACTTTGACAATGTCATTGCAAGTTTTTATAGTTTATTTAGGAAATATTTATTCTAATGTTGTAACTGTTCTTAAAACTTTTTATTTGTCCTTGTTTCCTTTCCTCACTGTGTTATTTTCCCTGTTGGAGCCCCTGGGCTTATAACATCCTACTTTTCCAACTAGGGTTGTACCTTAGCAAATAATAATAATAATAATAATAATAATAATAATAATAATAATAATAATAATAATAATAATAATAATAATAATAATAATAGCACATATGTCAAGCTTGAAACTGAGGTCTAAGCTATTTCCATACCAAGTCACCTGAAGCTTAACACAAAATGGCTATATTGTTGTAACTTCTATTTTTGTTTATTTTCTAAACATATAGCTCTTGCAATAACTAGCCTCTCTTCCATAATCTATCCTTTTAACTAGTTTACTAACATAATCAATTCAGACAGCAGTATATTATTCTTATTATTTTTTTGGCTTGAAACCAAATGACTACATAAATTTGTTGCTTTTAAGAACCCTTTCTATCAACTCTTACTTCTTAACAAATGCATTAAGAGCAGAACTATTTAGTACAACAGTGACAATTTTATTCAAGGGCATATTTCTGCCAACATTGGGTAGAATGTACATTCCACTGATAGAGTACACTTCAACCATAAAGAACATTTGGTAGTTTGATGAAAATTTCCTATATCTTTCACTAGTACGATTTTCTTTTGTTTAAACTTAAATGTTAATACTTATAGGTGTAAATGGGAAAGATTATTTTGAAAACTTTTCTTATCTATTTTAGCCTCTAGGTACAGCTATGCTGTTGCCCTTTGTTGTATGTCGTCTAGTTAACTTGAAGGTGAAACATTTTCATTCTTAGCTTATCCTAACACTAATCTTTAAATTTGGATCCCTCCATGGTCAAAGATGATTTTTGCTTTGCCTACGCATATATCAAATAGTCTGCCAACACTAAGATAACCAAAAATTTCTTCTTCACTCAAGGGGTTAACTACAGTACTGTAATTGTTCAGAGGCCACTTTCCTCTTGTTAAGGGTAGAGGAGACTCTTTAGATATGGTAAGCAGCTCTTCTAGGAGAAGGACACTCCAAAATCAAACCATTGTGCTCTATTCTCGGGTAGTGTCATAGCCTCTGTACCATGGTACTCCACTGCCTTGGGGTAGAATTCTCTTGCTTGAGGGTACATCCAAACACCCTGTTCTATGTTTCCTTATTTCCTTTTCGTCACTGGGCTATTTTCCTTGTTGGAGCCCTTGGACTTATAGTATCCTACTTTTCAAACTAGGGTTGTAGCTTAGCTAGTAATAATAATAATACTGCAATAACATTCAATAAATGCAAATAGGTATTCACCTACTTTGCAATTTACTGTAGTAATGAGAAGAAAAATTAGATACTGTACTTCACAAGAAGCCAGTTGTTTGCTACATTCAGTACTGTATTGTACTTTCAAAAATGCTTAGTGTTCCCTGAACCCTTTCAGATATTCTCCTCCCAGAATTGGTGCTATGGATATAAACATACTTGCAAGTATTTTTGGGCTGTTTTATACCCTTCGTTTAATATAAAACTCCAATGGTCTGCAATACCCACAACCCTAGGAAAATGTCCTAAATGAAAAGTAATTATGCTTACATCAGTTTTCATAAAATCTGTGGGTAATTACAGATCACCTGAAGAATTTGTACTGTACTTGCGTCAGTGATAAGTAGAGCAAGACAAAGTTCCAGAATTTGGCCAGCCATGATGATCACTAACTCGGAGATTGTTTCCTACGATTCATCAACCAAGTGTGTGATATCAACTCGAAAATAGGCCCATTTCAGACAAGGAAAACTACAAACTTCTTATGCTTGTCTCCTCATACTAGAATATTCCTCTCTCTCTAAGTTGATATTTCCTAGCTGTCCCAGTTAGTATCCAGAGAAATATCCAAGCTGACGGCTGACTTATGTCGAAAATTGATTTCTGGATCAAACTGGTTACTCTTTAAGAGATATCTGGACACTATCTTGGGGACTCAAGATCCACTTTTCTAGAGCTCAATAATTACCAACAAATGAAAAGGATAACTGTCCACCAAAACTCATTTTTCTTCCCATGTCAATATGATGAAAAACATGCCATTGCTAAACCGGGTACTTGTGAATGGTCTAGGCTGTGTGTGATATACAGCAACTGACCATTATCATAAGGCTTTAAAAGCACTAGGAAGCGAAACAGACAAATATAGTTTCCATTCAAAAGAACATCAAAAGATTGAAGAATATTACCAAATAAATGTCTACTTCTTCAAAATTAGGATTGTGGTAGCCTACTAGAAACGTCCTAGCCTGGCAATCTGCTGGATGGGAGTTCAAGTGGCTCCCCTCTACCCCCTCAATAGTTTTTTGTAGTCTGTATCCTTACCATCCTAGTGAGCTAAGGATGGGGGCTTTGGGAGGGCTCTAGGTTTAAATGCGGAGTCATACGCAGCCATTACATGGCACCCCCTGGTCATAATTTGATGAAGAGGGGGCTTGGGCACTGATCACATGTACATATGGTCAATCTCTCTGGGATTGTCAATGACCCTTGCCTCTGGCATTCAAGAGCGATCTTTACACCCTCAAGTGCTGTGACCCATAAAAGGAAGTCTCTTCTTCCACCAAAAGAAAGATCTCTGCAAAAATTTCTGCGTAAACCTCAACTTTGAAATAATTATTGAATTTAAAATTGCTTGTTTTATAGTACTTGGGCCATGTGGCCCAGCACTGGGGCTAGGGATTCCTTTAAGCTTTGATGTGCCAATGGGAAATTGAGGTAAAGTAGATGAATAAAAGGTGGCCGCAGTTAAGGGCCAAAAGGACTGCAAAGGCTGTTTAGTAATACCTACAGTGATTCACACAAGGTGCACTGATAGCAACCCCCATCTGCAGCATGTAAGGGATTGGTAACAAAATGCCTACCCATATCCTGCCCTATTCCCAACAATCTAACCACATTATTACATTAAAGCCTAGCTACATAGGAGTATATGGAAGCCTATTCCTACTAAACAATCTGGATTCAGAGCAATCCCTTTTGTAAGTCTTTCTTATATCTTTATTTCTCTCTTATCAACATCCAGGATGTCACCTCTGCTACTTATTTTACCAATTATCAACAGAAGTTTAATGAAAAGATACTTTCCTTCAGACAAGGTATCATATGCTACGTACCACCCTGATTCCTAAAGTCACAAATGTCAAGTTTTATACACCTGTCTCTGCTAAATTAACAGTCCCTCCATATTATGAATTAAGCTTTAAAATCTTCTACTTATTTAACAAACATAAGTTTAATCATTACTCATCCATAATGCTTTCTACTGTCAGCTGGTAAAGAAAAATCTTTCTTTATTCAAGTCGCGTGAATTAAAAAATGCCAACTCAACAAAAACAATATTTACACCCATTGAAAACAATAGTGTCTTCATATCTGACCGATTAGTTTGAATCCCACTCCTTCAATCAATGGTAGGCATCTGTCCTACTTTCATTCTATCCTTAAATAACCTATATGTACCTCAAAATTAATATCAACTACATATCCATACAGTTGATGATAGACTGAAATAAAGTTTACTAAATATATACTGTATATAGGACTCTACATTGAGAGTTTATAATTTTATAACTTCCAGTCCAAGAAAAAACCTTGTGATTAAATAAATACTTCAGCTGCTATCATATCTAAATTTCATTTTCATAAGTACCTTCAAAACAATGACATGATTGGCTGGATATTTGCGAGACATGTCTGCGCAATTTCATTTCAGTAGTACAGGAATATTAAATTTCTTGGGAATCTATTTTTCTTTGATATATATAACATTACTGTATACTTGCATCTCATGATATATAAAGAAATGGCAATGTCTTTTGCCTGTGGAGATAAATAATTTCTCATCTATTATATCAGAAATTTTTGTATTAATACAACAGTTAATCAATCCTCTATTTGTCTTATCCACTAGATCAAAGTTTTGAGTAACTGGATTATTAAACTTATTAAAATCATTACAGTAACGTACTCTCAATTTTTAGCAAGAAATAGATACATGAAATTACGATCGCAAAACTAAGCAATTTTCTAAAAGTTGCAGGGGTAGACATAAGTGCCGTAAATCTAGAAAAAATGTTCCTTGATGCATCTAGATCTTTCAATTTCTTCTAAACAACCTAAACTAAGAATAAAATTAACAAATCACTCAAACTTATCTATTTCAAACTTAGTGAAAGTAGACCATATGAAAATTCCGTTTTGAATCAAAATTCACATGGTGGTCATGTTCTTAATATCTTTTTTCACCATCTATTATCTAGTGACTAGTATAGTTGTTTTCGGTTCAGTCTTAATAAGCCTAGATATCTCCTGCCCACTGTTGTACATGGCAACATTTTTTGAAGATTCTTTTTTGGCATTTAAGGAGTGACATTATTACTAGAATTGAAATTAAGTTGGTGAACTGGGAAGTAATCCTTGTTGCTATGATCTCCTCTCCTTCGATTCTAAACTAGGCAATTGCCGGTCTTAAGGATGATCTGGGGAGCATGACAGCAGTTTAAAGGGTTAAAGGCCGCTAATGAATGGCAGAGGCAAGGTACAGTGACATTGCCCCATCAATTAGACAATACCTTACGAGACTGACCATATTACATATGATCAGCGGCCAAGCCCACTTCTCCACCCAAGCTAGGACCAAGGAGGACCAGGCAATGGCTGCTGAGGATTCAGCAGATAGACCTATAGGCTTCCCCAAATTCCCCCTCCTTAGCTCACAAGGATGGTGAGGTTGCAGCGACCAGAGGAACTAACAAGTTTGAGCGGAACTTGAACCTCAGTCTGGCAATCACCAGGCAAGAGCACTACCACCAGGCCACCACATGAATGTGATGAAAACAAACGGATTTTGTTGTAGGAAAAATCTATTTTTGGGCGAGATAGCCATGTCGTCCTGATGGAAGGTCCTTTCAGCAGCTTCCTACTGTATAATATTTCTGCTAGTGATATTACAAGAGAATTACCGTCAGGTATCACAGGGTTCTAACCCCTGGAACGACTATCCGAAGATATCGTGTATAATCAGGGACGTATCCGTAGATAACCATAGATATCCTCACCCCAACAGACTTTACTACCCAGTCTAAATGACTAGGGGGAAGGATAAGTGAGGAGCCGTTACATATCCTCTCCCCCTATGGTGCCCCCGTTGGTCTCTGACGAGTCATTCCACATAGTAGCGTAACTACTGTGAAAAGAGGCATCCAACGAGGAATTGGGGAGGGACAACGTAACGGGTGGGCCATCAGGACGACATGGCTATCTCACCCAAAAATAGATTTTTCATACATCAAAATCCGTTTTTTGGGCTCGAGCCACATCGTCCTGATGGAAGTGTACCAGAGAATTACCTATGACTCGGTAGGAGTCCTCGAAGAGAGGTTCCAATACCGAAATGCGCTAAAAGGATTACTCCCTCACAAGGTATAGGTATCACTCTCAACTATATATCCAAAAACAGTTCAGAGGCAGTATGTCAAGCATGATGGTCCGACAAGGAGGCAATAAGGACCGAAGGACCACCTACGCAATTGAAAAATCCCGAGTCTAGTGTCGGGAACCCTAAGGAACCCGAAACTGAAGGAGGCATTGTAGGTAAGGCGTATGGAACCAAACCCCGCAAGGAGACTAAATCCAATTATGTTCAGGAAGGATAATAATGAGAAGGCACACTAAAATTATTGCCTCTACGGTAATTATAATCATAATAGTAGGGCGTAAAATAAAAAGGCATGTAACATTTACAGCCTTTTACTCACAAGAATCAGTGCCAAGGTTAACGAGAAACCATCATTAACCACATATGGAACATTTTTGTACAAAGTAAATATATTCCGTCCATACCCCGACATAAGGGAACATCATGGGACGAATACATAACATAAGGAACCGTAGGGAACCTATGACACGATAAACCTGATCAACAGACACATGATCACGCCTGTACAAATAAAGGGTGTAAATCACCCAAACTAAATGAGATATAGCTTAACCATCATTTAGCTAGTTAGGCTATAGCACTGAAGGAACAAACAGGGTGTCGGAAAGACACATGTGAACCTGAAAAGGAAATGATTAAATGCATTTTTTCCTTTTTGTTCCCTTGAAACAAAAACCAACTGTTTACTCATTGTAAATAACAAGCTGGAGGAGTGCCCTAGGACGCATTGTGAGCTTCGCCGTTGCAGCGGGTTTGATAACACTTCCCGCAACCACCACAAAATGGCATATCTCCTCCAATTGCTTCAGATAATGCCTGAAGAAAACCCAAGTGGACTTCCAACCAGTATATGCCTGCAGTCCCTCAAAGGACATATACTGGGAAAAAGCTCAAGAAGGAAGTCACTTCCCTAGGGTCGTGACCCAATGGCAAACTAGCCGGGGCCGCTCTTCGTATAAAGTAAGTAATTACGGTATTGCTTGTGACTGTTTCAGAGACAAATCAGACCCCAGTGTTTCTTTTTGAAAGAAATGACTGCCCTTAAACTGCACTTTTCTTAGTAAATACCCTTTTGAACCCTGCACTGGACACAGGAAAGGGTCACCTGATAGGGGAAATATTTTTTATAGACCCAAACGTTTAGAGGGAAGTTCATTGTTAGCTAGAAAAGCAGGATCAGGGTATAAGTTAACCTCACCACTATCCAAAAATTCAATGTGGTCTTCGTCTCCAGAAAGCGCCACAATGTCACTAATTCAAGCACCGGAAGCCATCGCAATTAAAAAGATGACTCTCTGAGTGAGAACATGAATAGAAGCCGTTTGATTGTCAATGTCCGAAGAGAATTGCAAACCTTTATCCAAAGACCAAGAGATAGGCTTCGGTGGAGCCAACAGCTGCAGCCTTGCACAAGCCTTCAGAATTTTGTTGAAGAGATCCAAGTTAAAGTCGACATCAAAGGCGTACAGTATAGGTCTAGTGAGGGCCGAATTGTATGACGAAATCGAGGAGAAAGCTAGACCTTAAACGTGCCAAGCAAGCTGGAAACCTAAACAAAAATCCATAGTAATCGACCCTGGATTTTTGTCTTTGACGTATTTGACTACGACTCATAGTTTCCGCAAATACCCACTTAGCATGAAGTTGGAACTTCTTTCCCAAGGCTGGGGCAAAAAATCATGAGATGAAGGTTGTTCGTTCTCCATGATGAACCGTAAACAATCTCCTGCTGTTTCTCCAAGGACAGAATCAGGTTGGTCACGGAACCAACTTGGGGTTCAAAACCGTGACGATGGGAAACCAGTTGCTCTTTGACCACAGAGGAGCCACCAGAGCCGCCGTCCCTTTGAAAGATCTAAGCTTGTCCAGAACCCTAATAAGGAGGTTGAGCAGTGGAAACAGGTAAATCTTCGTCCATTGATTCCCATCCAGGGACATCGCGTCCATGCCCACTGCTGCTTGATCCACGTTCGGTGCTACCTAGCAGGGGAGTATCTGGCGGAGATTCATCGCAAATAGATCCACTTTGAAGGCCAGGGACTTGATCTCCCTGAGGGTAGGATGTTGACAAGTGATAACCATTCTTCTGAGTCAACGTAAAGACGACTATCATTCTGTGGTTTATTTGAGGAGACCTCAACTCTTGTCTGTTGATGCAATGGACTAACACTCTGTTGTCGAGGTCTAGACAGATATGAAAGTTCTCCTTCAAGTATAATTTCTTGAGGGACAAGAAAACTGCCATGGACTCTAGAAAATTGATTTGGAATAGTTGAAACTTCTGAGACCAACAGCCTTGCACTTTCTTGAGTGGGATACGACACCCCCAACCATCCAACGAGGCGTCCGCACAAAATGTCACTACTGGAGGATTAAAACGCAACGGCACCGTCTGTGAAAGACTTTTGGCAGTGGACCATGGTCTAAGTTGCTTGTGCAGTAGTAAAACCGGAGTCAGCTTCTGCTAGTCGAGAAGAGCTTTGGAGGCTCTCCCTACCCAAACTCTGCTTGCATCTGTGAGTCGTACTTGGAAGGCAGGGTTCGTTACCAAGGTGAATGGTAAAGAACCTAAAACCTCCTCTTGACGTCGCCTGGCGATCATCCCCGACTTGACCAGGGACCTGACTGACATCTCTATTCCTTCCTCTTGGAGGGAGGAATAGATAGGGAGTGAGACTTTAAGATTCCAATGAATCTCCAACCACTGGAAATGTTGAGCTGGAGCCAGTCTTGATTTCTTAAAGTTGATCTGAAATTCAAAGGACTGGAGGATCCGTACAACTCGAGTGGCTGCTTCCGAGCACTCAGTACCAAGGGAATCTACACTAGCCAGCCGTCCAGGCACGCCTCTACTTGAAGGCCTTCTCCAGAAGTTGTTGTACAACTGCATCAGTAAACTTCATGAAAATCATCGGAGCTATGTTGAGCCTGAATGGCATAGCTCTGAATACGTAGCCCTTTCTCTCCAGGCTGAAACCAAGGTAGGGGGAGAAGCGTCGACCTATCGAAAGATACCAAAAGACGTCGGTAAGATCTATAGAGACAGTGAAAGCCTCCAGGGGTGGTAAGGTCCGTATTTGCGAAATAGTTAACATCCGGACCCTGTTGCACTGAATGAACAGGTTTAGACGGAACAAGACTAAAATAGTTCAAAGAATGTTCGAAATCCTCTTAGGCACGCAAAATAGACTACCATGAAATCTCATAGATCTCATTCAACAGATAACTCTTCACTTCAGAAGGTCTTATATACAGTATATTGGTCCAGATAAGGTGTTGTTTTCTGGAAGAATCTCCTGAGTTTTGGTGGCCTTTGTTACCACTTCCAACCCAAGCTATTGGAAATGACGCTCTGTGTCCAAGGACTGAAGGATTCACAGTCCTTGAACAAGACCAGCCGTCCCCTTACCGGGAGACCATTATTTGTGTTGAGGACATGGACCTCTTCCTCCACTACCGTGTCGATGTCCACGACCCCTGGACTTGCCTCCGTTGCCAGGACGGCCTCGGAAAACGGCCCTTATTCATACACAGGGTTGAAGGCCGGGGACTGTGACACCACTCGTTAGGGCACAGTGTAGACAGTCTGAGGGATGGCAGCATGGGGAGGAGCAAACAACTTCTGATGATAGGTCAGTTTGCAAGACCTCTTGGGTTGTGGGCTTCTCCCGGGGGTGAACTTCCTCTTCAGTGAGATTCCCCACTTCTGGGAAAGGCTCTTGTGCTCTGAGACAGCTTTATCCGTAACTTCCTTCACACCTTCTAAGAAAACATGTCTTTTCCCCAGACGCTAGAGGTGATGGAACGTTTCGGCTCGTGGCAGATGGTAGCTCTACAGGCTCGAGGGGCCACAAAAGAAACACAAAGGTCCTTCATAAAGGTGGCGAAATGAGATTTCACCAGCAAGGAAAAGGCTGAGGCATCTGCAAAATTCTTGATCAATTCATTCCCGTGAAGCACTACAAAGACATCAACGCTGACAACCTTTCTCTGGCCTACAACTCAGCCTGAAGAAGGTGTTCGGGAATCCTGGGCAGCTTCTCATGAAAACGGCGGCCGGCCGCATTCTTATCCAGTTTACCTACTGCAAAAGTAAACTGGGCATTGGTCCAGTGGATGTCATCATGTGGTAAGACAAGTTTGTACTCTTCCAAAGCTGGGAGAGGCTTACCCTCACGGATGGCTTTCTCCCCTGCTGTGTAGCTCTTCGAGGCAAAGGGGAAGCCCATATTGTCCGGAGCCACGGAGGTGGCCAACCTCTTACCGAAGACGACAATCTGTGTATTGATACACCCTGCCGTCTTCATTTCTAATACTCTATGCTGAATAGTTCATTAGCTCTCTAACATGAGGCCAATCTACAATTAATTAGTTCCTAGTATAATTTTCTTAAGGAGCTGATCCTACAGCATTCACCCATTCCATGGCTCAATACTCATTTCTAACACAATACAGTACCAAAGAATTCCTGCTTTTAACAATTACTCGCGTTACCATTCACTTTAAGCTTACTTACTTTGCGGCATTTAACTTTGATTTTTTCACAAAGCACCTACATTCCTATTCTTTTACGATGACATTGTCTCATTCCCCCAGGTCAAAATTACTTTACTGTAAACCCATTCATGACTGGCTACAGTGATACCTTGACATGCTATGCTACCTTTTCACAGACCATCATAAACTAGTATTAATAAAAGTCTATTCATTCAATTCATCTTTCATGTCTAATTATGTAAGGAAATGCTATCAGGTAAAAAGATTCTAAAATATATACTTTCCTTAAAAATTAGCTTACAGGGTTATTTCTAAAATGTTTCGCATCTTTTTGTGCAAAGTTCTCTTTTTCTCCATTATAGACATCATCTCTCAACATATTTAGAGTGGCACTTAATTAAAACAAACTATAAGTGTTCAGTTCTCTTTCTGAATATCATTAATGTTAACTATTGTGTATTTTATTACATTGAAAGGGAAATTAATTTTTTGATCAACTCCTCTTTTTCTATGTTCCCTCTAACATATTTCCTGTTACATTACATGAGAAATTCCTTAGGTTTTCAAATTCTCTACGTTATCAATGTTACATAAAATTCATTTTATGTTACAATGAACGAAAAATGTTTTTCTATATCACACTCTCCTTCGCTAAGTTATCAATGTTACTTCTAATGTATTTAGTGTCAAATAAACTAAGAAAGTCCTACATCAAAGTTCTTTTCCACTATGTTATTAATGTTATCTGTATTGTACTTTGTGTTACACTGAAAGAAACATTCCTTTCTTTATTAAAATTGCTTACACTGACTGGGAAAATTGTTATTGATCCGTCTCTCTTCCTCTATGTTATTAACGTTACCTTAAAACATATTTTGTTTTACACCGATTGCGAAAGTCCTTCATTTCTATGTAACCTTCACGATTATGATTTTATTTTTATTCAATTTTGTGTCAAATTCAATGATGAAATACACCTTTATCAAGCGCTCTTACTTCATGTTATTAACCCTTTCACCCCCAGGCTATTTGGAAATTTCCAACCCTTAACCCCCGGGGGTTATTTTTTTTCAAGCACATTTTGCAGTATATTTTTTTAAATTGCTCTAACAGCCTTAATTTTCATCATAGAGAGGTCAGGTTGGTCTCATTATCTTGGAAAATGCCTGAAGTTTCTCAAAAAATTATCAAAAATATGCAAAAAAAAATTTAAATAGCAATTTTTTGCAAGGACGTACCAGTACGTCCATGAGGGTAAAGGGATGAGTTTTGTGAAACATACCAGTACGTCCTTTGGGGGTAAAAGGGTTAATGTTATATTTTGTGCTTTACTGAATACAAAATTTTTTTTTATCACATTTTTCTATCTATCAACATTATCTTTCAATGTGTTGTATGTTGCAGTGAAATAGAATTAACTTTCTTTATCAAATTCTCTTCTATATTAAAAAGTTTATTTCTTGTTACTTGAATGATATATCCCATACTTTATCCATGTTATTAATGTTTGTTTAACATTTAATGTGAAAATCTTTTCTTTGAATTTATCTAAATCACCAATGTAATCTTCACGTAGAAATTCTTTTCTTTACTGTTCAAGTTCTCTAAAAAATAGAATAATTTCATAAGAAAAATCTCTTTTCTAATTAATGTTATCTCAATATAATTTGATAAAAATTTAAATTTTCTGCCTTTATCAAGTTTCCTTTAGTGCTACACTAACAGCAATGCCTTTATCAGCTTCTCTTTCATGTTGTTATTAATGTTATTTGCAATTTATTATGTTTTATATTGAATGACCAATTATTCTTTTATCAAATTCTTTTTTTTTATATTAACTTTATCTTTAACAAATTTTACATCAAATTGAATGAAGAAGTACTTTATATCATTACACTTTCCTTTTTAATTTACATTGGCGCCAAAGTGTTTTGTTCTATTAATCATTTCTTTATCAATTTATCGTTACAATCAATGTTATCTAGCATTTTATTGAAATAAAACAAGAGATAACATTAATAACATAAATATTACTTCATAAAGAATCTTTTTCAGTGTAACAAAAAATACATTTCTGGGCTCCGACCCGTGCCGCCCAGTGAAATGCTCTAACTTTAACATCATTTCTAAGGTAAAAAACTGCTATAAATTTACCAGAGAAAAATTGTATAGGAATGCTAGGTTGAACCCAGCTCGCTCACCTTAATAAGGTGTCGGTATACTACTGGGGTGTGAATTAATCACAACCAGAGGCCTTGCACCATTTAGATATCTCCTGTCAATATCCCCGAACAGCGAGGTGCCGTTCAACATCCTACTACTACTAGCAATCCCACGCCAGTGACGACACTCCTTTCATAGCACGCAGCTTGCTAGCCGTATTTTGCCTTGTGTGTGAGTTTCGCTGGTTTTTTTCTGGATTTACCTCAAGATGTCGGACTCCACTGTCACTACATCTAAGTTAAGTACCAGATCTATGAGTTTTGAAATTTTGTAGGGGGCCTTGCCCCTTTTTGTTTAGATTATTCAGCTTTATTATTCACGACCTTGCGTGGGTCTCTCATGGCACTCGGCTCCCTCCTCTCTCTCTCTCTCGTTCGTTCTTAACGATTTTCAATAAGTCCTCCCTACTGATTGTTTCTCGTTATGAACCTTATGGATAGCCACAGTTCACACACCGTATTAATTTTATATTGTCCTGTTTTTATGATAACAGTTATTACATATACGTGTGCGTATTTTCGGTAGGTTGGCATGCCTGATCGCCTTCGGCGTTCTATTCCACATATTATTACTTGGATTATTTACGTTCGCACGCCACGGATTTGCTTATCATTTTAACGTCATTCGTTTGCTTGCATTAGCTCGAGGGGCTTTCATGAGTCAGATATTACATATTAGTTTTCATTTTGTTAGCACTTCTCTGACTCTGTGTTATGTTGGTAGCCCTGCCTACTCCCAGAGCCGTCAGGCTTGGTTTTCTCCTGTCTCATGTTCGCTCCCTCGTTTGTTTTACGATTGATGTATAGCTGATTTTATTATTATTATCATCCAGCATGCCTTCCTATCTTATTTTACCATGTGTTATGTTTATTATAGTGTTATTAGTCTTTCCGCGTGATCATATCAATTGTGGGTCTGGCAGGTTGGTATACCTGCTATCGCCCCACTCCTAGCCTCCTCCCGCCGATACCCCACCCCAGGGTTCCCTCCCTCTCTTTCTCCCGATCGAGTTTGAGTCACTTTATAGCGCTATGTACCCCTCCTGGGGGCATCCGCTTTGCACGGGCGGTTCCCGTTGATCTGTGAGGCATACTATTATTATACATTAACGTACATTACTTACTCTTTCCACTACTCTACCCGGTCGTATTCGTTTTCTTTCCGTCGCTCGTTTGGCCAATGATCGGCGGGAAGTTTTCGGCTCGGTCGGTGGTACCTTATGTAATTTTATTTATTTTATTAAGTTTTGTACGTGCTACTCCCTCTCGGTCCCGCACGTCATGGACCCATTTAAGATCCCTTCCCCCTCTCTAGTGTCACGCACCTCACGGACCTCATATAGATATATATATATATATATATATATATATATAGAGACTTTCATTATGGGATCCCCGGAAGTAGCTTTTATTCATTACCATCCGGTCGAGTTGTTTAGTTGAGCCCCCGGAGCCAACGTTATGCATTATTACTTGGATTACCTTTATATTTTAGTCACATATATCTATTATATACGATCCTAGTTCTCGACCTTGCCTTCCTTCTTTGATATGATCACGATTACGGTCTGACTTAATCTAATTTAATAATTTTACAATCAAATAGATCTGTTATTTTTATTTTTTTTTAGCACTGGGGCCCCCGGGGTCCCTTATTTTGCCTTCATTCAATATTTAAGGCATTTATTTATGAATAGTTTTTATCATGTATTTGATATATGACTTATTTAGCACCCCAGGCCCCCCGGGGTCCCCTATTTGCCTTCATTCAATATATTTAAGGCATTTATATGAATAGTTTTATCATGTGTTGATATATATATATAGAATTGCAGCACTCGGGACCCCGTGCCCTTCATTTGCTTCCATTCAAGATAATTATAGCTATATATATTAAAAATTATCATCATGATATTAACTTTTATAATATTTAAGCACCGGGGCCTCCGGCCCCTAATTGCTTTCCTTTAAGATACTCGTGTATCTTTTATCTTACAGACTGTATGCTGTGCGATGACGGCATGTGCCGCTGTTCTCCACCAACCCTGCGGCCATGATGTGTGTCGTTTGCACGCTCACTGCTCTCTTCAAGTGGATGACCTAGCTGTTTGGCATCCGGACAATTGTGTAGTCTGCTACAAATTGACCTCCACTCTAACATCTAAATCGGTGAGTGCATTTACATTAATACAGACTTGTGGGGAGTTATGATTTATCTTAATGTTCTCTTTTAATCATTTTATTATTTTAAGGCCACAGTCCTCTGGACTTCCCGCATGCCTTTTACGTGCCTACAAAGTCCTTGGACTTCTCCACTTTTTCTTTGGCACTTTTATTCCTCGCCAATTGTCTGTTCTCTTTCAGAGCACCCAGCTTGAAAAGGACACAGCCCGAGCTACCCTCAAGATCTGGATTGGCGGGTTCGCCCGCAACGTGAAGGCCAAACAGCCTTATATCCTTTCTGAGGAATGGTGTTCCCGCCTCTACCCCAAAGCTAAAACGTCGGCTGCGGTCCCCAAAGAGCTGGCGGACCCGATCATCGAGAGCATTGAATCTCTTCTTCTGGCCCCGGACCAAGAGGAGACGGGCGGTACCCTAACTGAGGACGTCGCTACCCTCAACCTCGATGTGGAACCCATGGCTCTGGATGATCCCGACGCAGGTAGGGACGTAGGTGAGTCAGGTGGTTCCCGGGCTAAGATTCCTCTCCCTAGCCCGGCTTTCTCTTCTACTTCCGAACACTCTTCTTTTCAAGGTTTTCCGGGGACAACCGGGACTGATCTCAGCTCCCGGCCTGTTACCCCCAAAGTGAAGGCTCATCGTAAGCCTTTATATAAGACTCACAAGTCTTCCCAAGACCACAAGCCTTCGAGATCATCATCCTCGAAGGCTAAATCCTCCTCCACCAGAGTCTCTCAAGACCCAATTGCTGTGCCTTCAACCTCTCAAGGAGTAGCCTCTGTTCCGGCACCTGTTCCCCCCCAGGCGGGATCATTTAACGTGGAGGATTTTTCTGAGAAACTGTTTGCTCGTTTTGAGTTGATGCTATCATCTCATACGAAGCAATCGCAAGAGAGGATAGCTTCTGTGGAGAGCCTAGTACAAGGCCTCATGAGCTCGGGGCTACCACCACCACAACAGCAATACCCCATCCCGACGCCTCCAAGCTTCCTCCTTTCAATAAGAATAACCCCTGGAGGTTAGCATTGCATGCCCCCTTCTCGGAGGGTATGCTGTCAATCGAAGGTTTCGGTACCCGGCCTCTTACGGATTATGAATTCTACCCGCCGGGTCTTGAATTCCCCTTCTCCGGCTACGCTCGCCTCACGGAGGAGGCTCTGATCCGTTTAGATAAGGTCCCAAAGGAAACTGTTATTTTTCCTAAGGAACAGGCACAGTCTGTCTTGGTCCGAGTGTTCAATGAGTGAGACTGCTTGAACACAATGCTTACGGCCTACAAAAGTTTGTATACTATGTTTGTGGCCGACGACCAGACCCCTACACCATGTGCGACCAAGATCTTAGAGTCGGTCTTTCAGGCTATCAAAGACGAGAAGCCTTTACCCCAACTCAGGGAGACCGACTTAACCTCCCTTCTCTTTCCGGGAGACAGTGAATGTTGGCGGAATGCCCCAGCTACCTTTTCAGTAGGTAAGTTGAGCCCGGACTGTGCCTCGACGCAGTTCAGCGAACGGCTTCCCAGACTCCCGGAGTCTCTTATTAAATTAGAATTTTATTCTAGGTGCAGATTCGGCAGGTCTCTCAATTCGGTTGCCCTTTCCGAATTGACCGTCGCCACTTACAACGAGGGGGACCTCCTTAAGGTCCTCACTAAGTCATTACTGCAAAACTTTATGGCTGACGCCTATGATTTTGCAAACGCCAAGACCCGTTGTCGACGACACGTCCTCTCTGAAGCCACCATTAGGCACGAACCTAATAGGCTCATCAAAGCTCCAGTCTGGGGCCCGGATCTTTTCCCGGAGGATTTGGTTAACTCGGTCCTTAGTGAGGCAGCTAGGGCCAACCAAAACCTCAAAGTTAGATGGGGGCTCGTTCCAAAGAGGAAATATGAGCCTACTGGTACCCCAATCCGAGGTAGGAAGAGATGGAGGCCTTTCCAATCTTCCCAATTCAGGGTTCAACCGGTCTCAGTCCAACCGGCTCCCCAAGGTCCCCAGCCTTCTACATCAAAGGGCCAACAGCAAGAACAATATGTCCTGGTCCCTCAGTCTCAGATCGCCTCGACTTCCTTCTCCCCCGCCTTTAACCCCACTTATGAGGCTCAGGGCTCTTTCCGTGGCTACCAGCGTCACAGGGGTTCCAGGGGTGCCTTTCGTGCCCGAGGTAGCGGAAGGGGTTACCACCGAGGCAAGTCTTCCCGTGGAAGCTGAGGAGGCAAATCATCCTCCACCCATTGAGAAGCCGCAGGTAGGAGGGAGACTGTACATATTTCGAGACCGTTGGAAGTTCAGCGATTGGGCTTCCAGCATTATCTCCAAAGGACTAGGGTGGAGCTGGATACAGGGACCTCCTCCACCGAACAGCTTTTACCAACTGCCAACAGAAGAACTACGTTCCTTCACGAAAGATCTGCTACAAAAGAATGCGATCCAAAGCATACGTCGCTTAAGATTTCCTTGTTCAGCGTGCCAAAGAAAGGCTCAGATAAACGAAGAGTAATCCTGGACCTGTCTCGTTTAAATTCCTTCATTCGTTGCGACAAATTCCATATGCTTACCGTCTCGCAGGTGCGGACCTTACTTCCCTGTGGGGCCGTCACCACCTCCATCGATCTTACCGATGCCTACTATCACGTTCCAATAGCAAGGCATTTTCGTCCTTTTCTGGGCTTCACGCTAGGCAAACAAGCCTATGCATTCAAAGTGATGCCGTTCGGGCTCAACATAGCACCCAGAATCTTCACCAAACTAGCAGAGACAGTAATTCAAGAGCTTCGAACTCAGGGGATACAGGTAGTGGCCTATCTAGACGATTGGCTAATCTGGTCAGACAATGCCCAGAATTGCCGCATAGCAACGAACAAAGTCCTCACCTTCCTTCGACAACTGGGATTCCAAGTCAACTTCGAGAAATCCCGCCTGGTCCCGGAGACCAAGTTTCAATGGCTGGGACTACAATGGGACCTATGCTCCCATACGCTGTGCCTCCCCAAAGCCAAAAGGAAGGAGATTGCGAGGAGTACAAGACAATTTCTCAGGGAGAAGTTGACCTCCAGAAGGAACCAAGAGAGGATCCTAGGTTCCTTGCAGTTCGCCTCCGTGACAGACATCGTCCTAAGGTCCAAACTCAAGGACATAAACAGAGTGTGGCGCTCCAGAGCAACCGCAAAACGCCGAGACAGACGTGCTCGCCTTCCCCCAATCCTGAGAAAAAGTCTACAGCCTTGGACGAAGATCAAGAATCTCTCCAAGTCGGTTCCCTTACAACATCTGGTCCCGGGACTCGTCGTTCACACAGACGCCTCCTTAACAGGGAGGGGAGGTTACTCCCAACACAAGAAAGTCCAAGGGTTATGGTCACCGGTCTTCCAACAAATGCACATCAACGTCCTAGAGGCCATGGCAGTCTTCCTCACTTTAAAACATCTCAATCCAGTCAGGAATCTCCATATCAGACTGGTTCTCGACAGTGCAGTCATAGTTCACTGCCTCAACAGAGGAGGCTCCAGATCAGCCCAAATAAACCACGTCATGTTGCAGATTTTCTCCATGGCGGCAATGCACAAGTGGCACCTGTCAGCAGTCCATCTAGCAGGAGTCCGGAATGTGGTAGCGGACTCCCTTTCCCGGACGACTCCGCTAGAGTCGGAATGGTCACTAGACAATCGATCTTTCCAGTGGATACTATCTCAAGTCCCGGGTCTCCAGGTGGATCTGTTTGCAACGAAATCCAATCGCAAACTGGATTGTTACGTAGCCCCCAACCTGGACCCTCAGGCTTATGCCACGGACTCTATGATTCTAGATTGGAATACCTGGAAGACGATTTATCTGTTTCCTCCGGTGAATCTCCTGCTGAAAGTTCTGCACAAACTCAGATCCTTCAAAGGTCAAGTGGCTCTCGTAGCCCCCAACTGGCCCAAGAGCAATTGGTTCCCCTTGTTGCTAGAACTAGGTCTCCCCCCCCCCCCCCCGGCGGATTCCCAATCCGGTGCTAACACAGACAGTACAAACTCGCAATGTGTTCGCTTCCTCAAGGATTCTGAATGCCCTAACTTTATGGACTTCCTGAAGTTCGCAGCCCAACGAGGTGCAAACATCGATCCTTTGAATACTATTTTCCTGGAATCTGACAAAAGGGAATCTACTCTCCGTCAATTTGACTCAGCTGTCAAGAAATTAGCTAAGTTCTTGAAAGATTCCCAAGTTGAGAAAATGACGATGAACCTAACTGTGACATTCTTCAGAACTCTCTTCGAATCAGGCCTGGCAGCCAATACCATTACCACAATCAAGTCAGCTTTAAAAAAGATCTTCCATATTGGTTTTGACATTGATTTAACAGATTCATATTTCTCATCCATTCCGAGAGCTTGTGCCAGACTAAAACCTTCCACTCGCCCTAGCGCAGTTTCCTGGTTTTTGAACGATGTTCTTAAGCTAGCCTCTGACACCCCAAATGAATCTTGTAACTATATGGCATTATTAAGAAAGTCACTTTTTCTTTTGAGCCTCGCCTCTGGCTCCAGAATCTCAGAATTGTCAGCCTTATCTAGAGACCCAGGTCATATAGAGTTTCTCTCTTCATGTGAGGTCCTTCTCTCCCCTAACAAAGTGTTCCTGGCTAAAAATGAGGACCCCCAAAACAGGTGGTCCCCCTGGAAGATTGTTCCACTTCCAAGGGATCCATCCCTGTGTCCAGTTACCACCCTGAAATCCTACTTAAGTAGAACTTCCACTACAACCACAGGGCCCTTATTTATTAGAGAACATGGAGGAACTATTACCCTTAAGGGAATCAGGCAACAAATTCTTTATTTTATTAAACAAGCTAATCCTGAATCATTCCCACATGTCCATGATATTCGAGCTGTGGCTACCTCAATTAATTTTTTCCACCATATGAAATTTGATGAGCTCTCAAAATATACGGGTTGGAAGTCCCCTAAAGTTTTCAAGCGCCACTACCTAAAACCTTTAGAAGCTCTTAGATTTGCCACAGTAGCTGCAGGGAATATAGTTCCTCCTGAAGGTACTGAGTCCTAATCACAACGTCTTGATCTGTCCTCTTTCCCTCCTGCCTGGCTTACCTGTTGTTCCTACCTGTTTTGTTTACCATGATGTATTATTTTATTATTCAATTGATCAATTTCACGAATTGTTTTGATTTCACTTGTTCTTGAAATCCCCGAGCTGATCTTCTTTTATGTTAAATATTTATCTATGATTGAAAGCTTTACTTTGCATTTTGTTTACCAAGCTGTATTATCATTATTCATACCTGTTGACTTTTACCTACGGGTTTCATTTTGATTATGTACCATGTCTAATTATCACTGTCATTTACATGTTGATCTATTTTACGGGTTTCCACATCCCTCTTTTTTTATATTAAAACTCATCAGCTATGTTAATTTTGTGTTATCCCCTTCAGGTAGTTTGCCATATTGGGTCCCCATTCTCTGGTACGATTTCACTGGGCGGCACGGGTCGGAGCCCAGAAAAGGGATTTTGACGTAGGAAAAATCTATTTCTGGGCGAGAGACCCGTGCCGCCCAGTGAACCCACCCGTCCCTCCCTAATTGGGCCCCAATCTGGGGTGCTATAAGGAGTGACGTCACTGGCGTGGGATTGCTAGTAGTAGTAGGATGTTGAACGGCACCTCGCTGTTCGGGGATATTGACAGGAGATATCTAAATGGTGCGAGGCCTCTAGTTGTGATTAATTCACGCCCCAGTAGTATACCGACACCTTATTAAGGTGTGCGAGCTGGGTTCAACCTAGCATTCCTATACAATATTTCTCTGGTAAATTTATAGCAGTTTTTTACCTTAGAAATGATGTTAAAGGAGCATTTCACTGGGCGGCACGGGTCGGAGCCCAGAAATAGATTTTTCCTACGTCAAAATCCCTTTATGGGATAACAATAATATCACAGAAAAAAGAAACTAAACTCATAATGTATTTTATGTTACACTGAAGGAGAAATTTCTTTTCTGTGCCCTTAGCATTATCTGTAATGTATTTTCGTCAAATTCAACGCATTTTTTAAATTTCTAAGTTATCTCTATGTTATAAATGTTATCTCTATTATAATTTGTGTTACACTGAAATTTTTTTTTCCTTCTCAAGCCTTTTCTGTATCTTATTAATGTTATCGCTAATATATTTTGAGTCAAACTAAATGCAAAGTGCTTTTTGTCAAGTTTTCTTTATATTATCAATGTTATCTCTAATATTTTTTGTGGATTCGATTAAGAAATTGTTCTTTGTCAAATTCTCTTTCTATTTCCTTAATGCTATCTTTACTCCATTTTTGTTAAATTAAATAATCTATTTTATCAAGTTCTCTTTCTCTACGTTATTTCTCAACATTATTACTGTTACATTGAATGAGAAAGTCCCTTACTTGACAAGTTTTCTTTCTCTAAGTTATCAATGCTATCTCAACATACTGTAGGTCATTATTGATTGAGAAATCACATTTTTAAGCCAGTTCTCTTTCAATTTTGTCCCATTTAAAAATTGATTTCTGTATCAAGTGTTACTCTATCATCATATCTTTCTCTCTCGTTATTATCGACATGAATATTTCTAAGATATTTTGTTATACTGAATGAAGATGTACTGCGTAAAAATTTTTTTCTCTATTTTCTTTAAAATATTTATTACAGAACAACTGAATAAAACCATTAAGTAAGCATTCTGAACTTTCACAGGAGTGGCCTAAAATAAATAAATTTGTTCTCGTGAAAACTGTAAAAAAAAAATTCAATAACAGAATAAACTGAAATATTGAATACTTTTTACTTCTAAGTTTTCTTATGAGTTCTACTCACAAGATTTGATATCTGTTGGTATAAGGTAGCCTGGGATGAAGTCATGTAAGTAGTAACCACAAATCAAAAGAGAGATAAATTCAAAGGCAAGATACAATTACTTCAATATGATGCTTTTACTCTAAGACGATTATAGTATATGATGGTGACCGAAGCTTTTTCTTATTCAGTCCAAATGGTATGACATAATTTCCTTCCGTAACAACACGCTAAAATCCTGCTTACGTCAAGCAAACGTAAACCGTCATCTCCCACCCGTCTGCAGTACACATACAAGGAAGGAAGAGTCCATTCCAAAATAATCATTCAAGAAGCACATGCAAGAACTTCAAAACTTAAAATAGTAGAGAAAACAGAAACCAACCAAAAAACTAAATTTCACTTTATTATGAGAAATAGTTGTGTTAATGGCTAAAAACAAACAGTAAAACAAAGCACGTGCACACTAGCGTAAGACATATACACAAAAAAAATCCTTATGAAAGCTTAAACAATTGCCTAAATTAATAAATATATACTTTAAATTTATAATATTCATTCATAAATTAAAAGTATTTACAAGATATAGTCGACTTGGAAGCATAATGATTATGAAACTTAATAATTAAGTTACTTGATATATTTAATGTACAGTTCAGTGAGATTTTATGTTTTTCTTGATGACCAGTTACAGAAGAAAAGCTTCTTTAAAACCACACGTTTCGTTTGTAAATACAACAGATACTAACCACTGTCTTACACGAGCACTGTCCCTTGTTACAGAAGAGATGAAATCTAGTATGGCAATGTTTAGTACCTCGTATCAAGTATTACTTGCAACAACAACAATTGCATATTGATGATGGTGAATGTTGTAAGATTTTACTCCTTGAACAGGCAAGAGAAAGAAATGGTTAGATATAACAAAGACATCTGACATAACCAAATGGAAGTAAATTCAGTACAACTCAATATCGTGGCATCAAACTCTGTTTAATAGTGCACAGCACCTATACTGTTTAAACCAAGTACAGTAGATACAGAATAATAACTAGTGTGAAAAATGCATACAATGCTTAGGTATGGTGACAATTAGTTCTGAACTGCACTTTCAAGCAGAATTGTGTGCTGCACACCGAAGAAAGAAATGAATGTGACCTTGATTTATTTAAGGAAAATTGGTCATTGCACAATTTCCGAGAGACTCAAATATGCATGTTTTACTCTTGTTTGAATTTATCTGAAATCATATGGTTCGAGTAAAAAGGTATCCAACTACAAATGTAACCAAAAAGTTGTCACCGTTGCACAACCAGAACAAAGTATGGGTGAGGTATGAAGTAATTACTTTCTACCTAATATATTGCAAAGGTTTGGACAAGGCCCTGCAGTTTGGCTCCTAATTCCTTTGTGATCTTGGTAGCGAGTAAAAAAGCATTTTTTCGTTGAGGCAACATAAGCTAATTTGCATTTTGGACAGTTAAACAAGTACGCTACCATACACTCAAAGGTCTTTTGCAGCTAAACACTAAAGGATCATCTAAAAATTATATACCTTTCCTGGTCATATGCCTACAGAGCAACAAACAATAACTTTACTACTGTGGTTTAAAACAATCCTTTCATCAAAGTGCATCTTTATACATTTGGAAATACTGTATAATTAGAAATGGTTATTCATTATGTCTTTTTCTACTGTAAATATTGAAACAATAACAGTATACATAACGATGTAATCTTAATGTTACGTACTTAAAATTCACGAGAGAGAGAGAGAGAGAGAGAGAGAGAGAGAGAGAGAGAGAGAGAGAGAGAGAGAGAGAGAGAGAGAGAGAGAGAGAATAAATTACTTTTTATTCCTGTTACTGTACATTAAAACTTTGATATTTTGAACTGCAAAAACAGAGACTGATTAACCACTGCTGTACGTACTTGCTTCGATACAATTGGCATATCAATTTCCATGTGAAAATCTCTAACTCTAAACAGGATATGAATTTTTAAGCTATATGATACAATAAATAAAAAATAATTTATCACAGATATTTAAATTCTACAAACTATTAAAACCAGAAGGCCCCAGTACAGCATATATAACAATATAACAATTATATACAGGCTAAAAGAAACTAACCTAACTGAGTTTCATTCATGTAAATCAGCATACAGTCATTCAGCACTTGCATTTCTAGATAAAAGTTAAATAATAATGGTTATAATATTGGTTGTTGACAGTAGACCTGCATAGAAAGCTTTGCTGACATAAAGTACCAATAAACTTTATACACTGCTGTTCCACCAAAACCCTTTCACTCAAAACATTCAGTATCTTTATTTACATTTCAAATCTAAATTTTCATTTCTATTTCCCTCCATTAAGCTGTATGATCCTGAAAATTATTTCTATAAATGAATACTACGTTATAGTGATCATCTATCCACGCTAAACTTTTCATTGCAATCAACATGTTTTCAAGGGAATTATCCAAAGCAATAGATGCATCAAGGCATCCTACATGTTTGAAGCTCCTGCGCGGGATATGTAACGGCCTAGGGAAACCGTGTAAAAATAAAAAATAAAAAAAATTATCTCAATATACAAAACAAAAATGCCTACTTCAATCCTTCAACATGGGTTGGAGTAAGTCAGAGTTTGAAGTAAGACAACAACCACTGATCAGGTGAGAAGGTTCAAATTCAGCTCTCCAAGGTATAAAAGCAACATTCTATACGACGTTGCAAAAGCTCCACATAACTAAAAGAGCTGTTCAGAGCATAAGTGAAATACATATGAAAAAATAAACCTTAATTTCTTCCTAGTACAGTACTTGAAAATCAGTATTCCAGTTCTATATGATCTGTCTCATACTACATGTTAAAGATGAGAATAACACCAACTTCTATAACGATCCCTAACAAAAGGCTTAAGGAATTCACAAGTATTTTTTGTTTTAATGTTTAGACAGTAAAACTTTCTAGCTCCTAATTTGTATGTTACTGTATCTTACAGAAGTAAGCAAAGAGAGATTCTTTTTTCATTTCCTAGAGAACTTGCTATTTTACTTCATTAGATTAATGTCCCTATCGTAGTTTTAGCCAGTTACAGCCTAATTTCTATATCTGTCATACCCAAATTTTATTAATATCTGTTGGGAAGCACCTGATTGCATATTCTGGACAAAAGCACACATCCCAAGCTTGTAGTTTGGCTTTTATAAAGGCCTTGCTATTTGTGATCCTCCTCTTACAATTTTCAGCGTTGTACAGACATCCTTAGATTCTGGTCTTGAAATTTATATGATTGATCTTAATTTTAACATTTCTTTTCACAGTGGGGTGGATTATTTTTCAATATCACTACAGATTTCTTAACTAACAGATTGCAAAGGGTAGTTGATAGGAACCATAGTGACTACAAAGATGTAATCTCAAGTGTTCCTCCAGGTAGTGTTCACGGTCCTTCCATTTGGCCTTGAAAACAAGCTTGTTGCATATGCAGATGATGCTACTCTCTTTGCATCAATCCATCTATTTCAGTAGTAATCCTAAGGTGGCTGTGTCCCTTAATATAGATCTAGCTAAAGCTAGTACAGGGAGCAAATTATGAGGGTGAAGGTAAATCCTAGAAAACTCATAGCATGATTGATTATGTTAAATGGATACAGAATCTTCCCCATCCAGATCTTTTCATCGAAGATGCATTTTCCACATACACATCATTTAAAATGCTAGGAGTGATATTGCAAATTCGCTTCTCAGAAACATATCCAGTCTGCCTCTTCGTCACACACACAAAATTGCCACATTATGATCTTCCCAGCTGACTGTCATCTTAACTGGTTTAACAAAAACTCAAGGTCTATCGTTTTCCTAACCTCTGATCTGAATCTTAATGTGCCACTGCTTTTCAATTAGATCATTGCACTTTACAATATTCCTCATAATAATTATCATAATTGAACTTCCAAAACAACACTGTACAATTCACCATATAGCACTGTATTTGGTATGCAGTTAACCCTTTTACTCCCAGGCTATTTGGAACTTTCCAACCCTTAACCCCCAGATGTTTTTTTTTTTTTCAAGCACATTTTGCAATATATATTTTTTAAATTGCTCTAACAGCCTTAATTTTCGTCATAGAGAGGTCAGGTTGGTCTCATTCTTTTGGAAAATTCCGGAAGTTTCTCAAAAAATTATCAAAAATCTGCAAAAAAAAAATTCAAATAGCAATTTTTTGCAAGGACGTACCAGTACGTCCATGGGGGTAAAGGGATGAGTTTTGTGAAACGTACCAGTATGTCCATTGGGGGTAAAAGGGTTAATTCTAAAAGAGTTGCATTTTCTTAAGAAAGGTTCAATACTGCAGAGTATTTTTTAGTCTTACTTCAGTTGCGAGCAATTTGTGGAATGACCTTCCTAATCCAATAGTTAAACAGCTATTACTTCAGTGGTTAAGCAGGTGGAAATTCAGAAGTTCAACTTAGGAATAAATTATTTTTTATTGAGCAGGTTAACGTTTCCCATTCATAGCTTGTCAGTTACTATTTATGTATTATTGATATCAATTTTCATTTGTTTTATTCTCTTGTTGCAGTACAGGGTACTGTATTCCTCTTTTGTAGTTTGCCTTTTACTCAATTTCTTTGCCAATTTGGACTGCTTTCACTATTGTGGACCTTGGACTTACAGCATCCTGACTTTTTAACCTGGGACGTAGCTTGAATCGTTTTTTATAATAACAATAATGATGGTTATTCAATGCCAAATGGAACACAAAAATAAATTGTAGCATGGATGAGCATTCCAACATTCATAGAAAGACAGGTATTCTTCATTTTCCACTGGATGAGGATGTAAACCACTTCAAATTGATGATAAAACTGCAGGTCAGTTCTGAGGAGTGTCTATCATGTAACGGCAAGTTGTCCTTGAAAGGTTAGGAGGTAACCAATTCGTTACTCAATGAAATTCATGATTAGTATAAGGGAGCTTGCACAATGCAACAAATAATAGAGCGATATCCAACCTAAAAAACCTAACTTATGGGTGATTCTTCTTTATGCAATGTAGGGAACCACAAAGTTAAAAAAAAACTTAAGGTAAATTCCACCATTGGAAAGTTCAAGGTCTATATTTACCTTCAATAAAAAAAGGTGTTCTTTATCTCTTAAAACCAATTTTGGATTGTAATTGAAAATCTAAAACTACACTGAGTAAATTAAAATAATTAGCAAACATTACAAATTACAAAAGGTTTCTCCACCTAAAAAAAGTTGATTGTTGATAGAATTATTTCTGTGTTTATTTGGATAGATTGCAAGCAAATAATTGCATTTCCACAGGGATTAAAGTGACCATGTAGCTGAAGTAAAGAATGCAGTTTAATTACTAAACCACTGCAGACATATCAGCAGGACATATCTGCAAGATATTTGGGGACAAAACAGTACCCGGTCTACTACCACTAGAGAGTTATAGGGTTCTTTGACTGGCCAGACAGTACTACATTGAATTCTTCTCTCTGGTTACGGTTCATTTTCCCTCTGCCAACACATAATTCGAATAGTCCGACCTATTCTTTACATATTCTCCTCTGTCCTCATACACCTGACAACGCTGACATTACCAAACAATTCTTCTTCACCAAAGGGGTTAACTACTGCAATGTAATTGTTCAGTGGCTGCTTCCTTTTGGTAAGGGTAGAAGAAACTCTTTAGCTATGATAAGCCGCTCTTCTAGGAGGACACCCCAAAATCAAACCATTGTTCTCTAGTCTTGGATAGTGCCATAGCCTCTGTATCATGGTCTTTCACTGTCTTAAGATAGAGTTCTCTTGCTTGAGGGTACACTTAGGCACACTATTCTAACTTATTTCTCTTTCTCTTGTTTTGTCTATATTTTATAAGGAAATATTTATCTTAATGTTGCTACTGTTCTTTAAATATTTTATTTTTCCTTGTTTCCTTTCCTCAGTGGGCTATTTTCCCTATTGGAGCCCTTGGGCTTATAGTATCCTGCTTTTCAAACTAGGATTGTAGCTTACCAAGTAATAATGATGATAATAATAATCAGCTCAGCCGGCTCTTTTTCCTAACAGACAGCAAGTATGCCCTTTATCTACCTTACAATGTTTCTAACATCTCTTTAAAATAAAAAAAACCCTTATATTGATGGCATCCTACTCTCTGTAGAGGAGTTTAGGATCCTCATGTCACATTTAAATTATTAGATGAAGAACTCATGAGGCTCTTACTACATAAGTCCTAGAACCTATAGGCATCAACTGTTAGTGTCAGGTGTCCCATGCTTGAGTTGACTATCTCATACCGATTAAAACATTAAGTACTGTACTGTATAGGAAAACATAATAATGAACATCAAGTATAAACAGATGTGAAAGGTGCTGTACTAAAGAAAAGGGCTAAAAAGATTATATGACACATTTCTTCAGTATCAAACACATCAGGACAGAAAAACATCAATGACATCAGGAAAACAAACCAGCGATAAAACAAGGATCCAAGACAACTATGAAAGTTTTTTCAAAAGAATAACGATACTGGAATGGATTGCGCTTATGAATTTGGGACGCTGAGACTTATAAGGCCACTCAGCAGCCATGTGCAACAGGGATAAACCATGCAGTTGCAGTATGATAGAAATGCCAAAAGGTTGGACAGCTAGATGGAAGACTACTTTAGATGTACTGTGAGTACTGACTCCATACCATGGAGTTTTTTCTGTTTTGTATAGGCAACATAATCCTTTGTTCTTGAATATATCCTAAGATTAGTGTTCTACAATGCAGCAAGTTAACATTTATGCCAATGAATAGACTATACTGTACTATCTAAAGGTCTTGACTGACATGCTTCATTATTCATCGAACTTATCAGAATCTACTCGACTAAATGCATTTCCACTACAAACAAACACTGGCAAGTTTGAAGAACAACCACTATCACTTCCAACACTATAACAGACACTTGAAGAACTTTTATGGGAAAGGGAACAGAGAACAAATCAACGGAGCCCGAGACTGTTGGCATTCTGAAAGGTTTTTATTTTTTCTATTCTGGGCATCATTCTTTCTCGGTAGACCAGAGGCATTGAATCAAAAGCAAAAAAATTAGTTTTTCTAATCATGCTAGTTTAGTTTCAAGAAAAAGTTTGCTTCAATACATTAGATTCATACCTAGCTTGCAAAAAAGCTTCAGACAGAGATTAGCTAATGAAGCCTTCTGCATAGAAAAATACACAAATTCTATCAAAGCTTTAAACTGTAGCACTTGAATGACACATTTGCTTATGATGAATCTATAACAATAGCAAGTCCATCTCTCAACAGAGGAAAGTATTATGGAGCACAATTTCCTTTGATCAATCAGATTTGATCCCTAATAAGAGCAAATGGTCTTTGAACACCATTTATTAATCCTTGGTACAGAAGCAAACAAAGTTTTTCGATGACTAAACCACGTTTTGTGAGAATGGTAAGCTCTTCAAAAAACCAATTATGCAAACCACAGACAGTAGATCAGCAATGCATTCCTGTAAGTTAAGAACAGTGAATGCAAAAGGCATGGTCAAGTGACAAAAGTCAAACCATGAGCAAAGTCATCATGTGTAGGTTTCTTACATGTAACAGAAGTCCGAGGGAAGAAGCCAACATGCATACGTTTGAACTCGAGGAAACAGAACCCCAATTGTGACCTTGGTCAACTAGTGAATATTTTATGTATTATTTTATGGTTGGTGAGTTAAGATGCTCGCAGCTTTCACATTTACAGAAAAAAAAAAAGTTGATATAGTATACCACATTTTTGTCATGATGGTGATAGCAAATCATGTCTTCCTGTCTGTTTTCTTGAGTCCTTAAAATTCTTAGATATGGAAGAGCACATAATGTAATGATAAGTTCCCACAAGGACTGTACAATATAGTGTTGGTAAAATTTAGTGGCAGAATTTCCATTCATTTTCAAAAAAAATCATGGAAAAAGGGTTTACAAATAAGTGGTGTTACTGTTCTTTTCAGAAGAAAAAAATGACTGTAAATGTGCAAAAAATAAAAAATAAAAATAAAATATTAAGAAAAATTGTCTTTATACTGTATTTGCAAAGAGAAAATTTCTGAAAATACTTTGCAGACTCTTCAATTATTCTCTAACGTATTTTACAAGCATTGTTATATTTCCTAGTTATCTTTGAGGCTATTGTATAACCCAGTACGTCTCAAATGACGTACAAAATTACCGACTAATATGAGCTGAATAAAGTTGCAAATTTTAAATATCCCGATTTGATCTTGGAGCTTCATTTCACATGTGGATGCTTTTGTGAGCATAGCAATTCTTAAATGTTCTAGGTTTCGATTTGTTTTCTGAACGTCGGAAAATATAAAAACTTTTACACGCCTGATGCAAGTAAACATATGTACACAGTAATTTGTAACCCTCCATCCAAGAGATCATAACCTCATCTACCTACAGTATGCAGGTTAAAGATATTTATCAAATTAAATTCAGTTATAAAATTAAAAAAATAAAAACTCTGATAACAATTTGAGATTAACAGACTGAATGAATATAACAAATAATAATTGCACATGCATTAAGGTTTGAATATAATATGAAATAAATATTCTACATCATACATTCTTCTGTCAGCTACTCTGTACCATCATTCTTCTTGAACAGGAGCGTAGCTAGAGATTTGGGGGCATAGGGGGGCTGATTTGGTAAAGAGGCTCCTCCAACTCCCATTTTTCCTGGGGAGGTGGTGGTTATTCTAAATATATAATTAAATACTTCTATTTTCTGACCTTACTTTGGAGCCCCCCCCCCCCCTCTCTCTTAGTGGTCTGGGGATTGTTCTAAAAGCACCGGTCCCCCATGCCCCTCTTAGCTACACCACTGTTCTTGTAAAAATTTAAAATAAGACACATATACACACAACAAAACCAACAAGGCTTGGAAGCAACTACGATCACACCTACACGAATAGCACCCTGACTTATGCGATGGGAAATCATTAACTTGACGCTAAAATTACGATAAATAATACTGTACAAGGATTTGTGGTCTAATCAAAGCATTCTGAAGTTATAAAACAATTTCCTTGGTCTAAAATTTAAGTATGTTGAGGCATATGTTTAGCAAAACATTATAAATCACACGTAATATAGAGATCTGTGAGAAAAGCCAAGAGCCTATTTTTGTATATGGCTAATGACACGATTCTTTGAGAGGATAACAACCTTATGTGTAACAATATTTCCTCTAAAATGGAGGTACTAATCATAGGCTATCATCTTCTGGGTTAAATCATTCCCAAATCAAACGCAGTCACACAACGAATACTCTAAGTAAACTTTACAGTTCAACAGTTAGGAAAACTTTTATAAAAGTTTTTGAAAATAATCTATGAAGCACATAAATATCCAAAAATATTAACAAGATTTCACTGTCCACACAGAACCCCTTCCACAGTGGAATTTTTCTTTTACTGGTCTCAAGGTCCACATTGTAGCAGCAGCTGTGCAGTTTGTCTTCGACAGTACGCAGACACTGCACAACACAGCACAGCTAGTTTGTTTCATACTGACAGTTACTTTGGGACTGACATTCACAAATATCAAACTTGAAGAAATAAAACAAAAATCTTTAACAAGTGTCAAATTTCCTACAGATTTTCAAAGGAAATCTTGATTGTCCCCACTCTCAAATCACTTGGAACATCTAAGTCTTATAGAATGTTTTATAACAAAAAGTAAAATGGACAACTTGAGTAGATAGTTTACAAAGTCCACATCAACACTTCAAAGAACTAGCACCACATACTAATTACAAAGTTTCAAACATTTTCAGTTGGATGTCTTCCAGTGACCCGATACACTGACCAAGGCGGCTGGCAAGAACACTTGTAAACTTCCGCAGTGGCGGATACTGTGAGAAGCATGCACCGGCATTACTAGCATAAAGCAGAGGAAAGAAAAGCTTTGGCTAAAAAGTACGCAATAGATACCACGACAACCATGGCTAAGCACAGAGAAAAGCAACTACAATACTAAAAAATAGAATTAAATAAATAAAGTTCCCAATACCATACATAGGGTGTAAATAAAATGTTTGGAAATATTTTTTTTAGGAGATTAGGGTTAAATGTTTTGGTTTCATCCACTTTTTGCATTCCTAGAGAACATGGCAACCCATGCTTCAGTCAGAATGTGTTGAGATCCTCAAGAAATTGCTAGAAAGGGAGACTGCTTATAAAATGTAAGAGGAGGCTTACTATCACACGCACGCACACGCATACACACACACACACACACAAACTGCTCATTTAGTTTCCTACCAGGATCATGTAGAAGCTCGAATTCATTTGCTTCTGAAAAGACACAAATTGAGCTTTCAAAAACAGTTACATAAATTTTACAGATTTTTCTTCATTTTGGCGATAGTCCTTACATCTACCAAACAATCACGAATGTTCATTTCTTATGCTAATTACACTTTTTCAATGCAAGGAAACCATTTTATATAGTAATTATTACAAATGTAGATCCAAGCTTTGTGGTTTGAACTATCTAATTAAGAAAATACAAATTGCAATTTCTTAAACGTAATATTTTTCCAAAATACTGTGCTGGCATTTGCAAAACACTTTAAAAATAAAAAAAAATAGACTAAGAATTATATAAGATATAGGAAGAATTATTAATTTTTTTGTGAAATTTTATTTGCATTGTCAAACTTTAGAACTATGAATCAATATGACTATAGCAGCAATACTGGGAAAAAAAAGAAGAAAAAAATAATTAAAATTTAGAAAATAATGTCAACTTTATAAAAAAAAATTCCACTTCAGAAAATTAATTTGCCAACTTTAAATAATAATTTGTCAACTTAAAAAGTAATTTGTCAACTTTATAAAATACTTTGTTAACCAAATACAATCCCCATCAGTATGGTACGTACATGCTTTCATCAGCAGCAGTTTTCACGGAATGTCTCCTTAAAAACAAAAACTTTTCCATCATACCTCAAAAAAAAAAACCAATAATCATAAAAATAAAATCATACAAAACCAGCTTCATCTTACTACGTAATACAGAATATATTTGGTATGCTTTGCAAGCTGCTAGTCAAAAGATAGAAAAGCACAGCTAAAGTAGCGATGTTAATGAACTCGACCTGCTACAGTACTCAAGATAGCATACTCAAAATGTATGGCAATAAATATAAATGAATAAATATAAAATTAAAAAAAATTCTCCTTAGAACATTCGAAACAGTCTTGGTAATAAGTAAACAATCGCCAAAATGATCAGACGAAAGTTCAGAAAACTAATGCAAAGTTGAAGGAACACAATTAGGCTTTAATAATTTCAAAAAGTGTTTCTGAAATACTTATGAAATATCTATACCATTTAGATCAAGACAAAACTTATGCAAATAGTACAAAACCCATTTTGGATACGAACCATAACATGATGCATTCACACAACACTCAATAAAATAGTGGACTGTTAAACTTCTATACTGTCCTATGGTTGAGAGGTCCACTAGCACTTGCTAAATGTATATTTTCTTGGTTATAAGCAGTTATAATTATTCCCCTACACCCTCTCCATCTTCTATTTTGTGACCTAGCTTAAGTTCTCTCTCCTTTTTCTAAAGACAACACTTTGCCTACTGATATTCATTGAGTACTTTTTTATTCTACTACATTATATCCATAGTTCCACCATATCACAGTACTTTGCTCATTGCATGCAGATTTGATTTGAATCTCTCAAGCGCTCAAAGTGACCAATCATTCTTTCTTTCCAATTGGATCAAAACTGGTATCTCATTTCCTTTAAGAGTTGGCCTCTGCTTTCCCGTCCTTCTTTCCCAACTTTTCATGGCTGTTTGAGAACCTTAAGAGATACAGTCAGACCTCCCTTTTAGCTGGTTTGCTCTTCGCGAGAAGGGGCAAGTATCCAAATATTGCTATATATGCTGTATAGGTGTCTATTCACAGTCATTTAACACCAAATACACAACAGAACTAGATGGAAATAAACTCAAAGTTATAACAGTATTACGAAAGTTTCAAAATACTCTCCACTGTTACATAACTGAGTATGCCGTTTTGTATTGGGTGGTACTGTACAGTATGTCTTTTCAGTTAAGATGCATCCACTCTTATATAATTGTGAATAAACCTCAACTGAAAAGACAAAAAGGCATAGAGTTATAAAGATCAAATGCAGCACAGCATATATGGACACATAAAAGAGGGAGTAAGTTGTGACTGATAATGATGTAAGGGAATTATTTATATGAAAATTCCGATGTTCATAGAGCTCTCTCGAAGCTGTTTAAATGCCATCTACCCCAAAATCAGAAACTTCATGTTTTCTTTATTTGTAAAATGCCTTCCCCTCTAGTTGTGTAGAGAGTTAATCTAGAGTTTGATTGGCAACTACTGTATATGGCCATGGACATACCACAGTTCCTTTGTCTTTTCAATTCTCTCATCTCATTTACAAGCTTCAGATGTGTTACTATACGTGATCCAGATGATTTTTTTTTTTTTTTTTTTGTGATTTTAGGTTATTTAACATTTAAATATGGGACATCTGGAATATCTATGAATGAAAACGGGAGGAGTACAAACAACTTTGTGAAGGTGCCCCATCAACACGACTGCATTTTTTTTATTACTTCGAGGAATGTGGTTTGCTTACAATTCCTCTTCTTCAGAGTTATGTTCAGCTGACCGCTTTCACTGCTCAAAACGTAAAGTAAATCAACGCTTAGTTCTTGGGAAAATCCAGAAGACTAAGCTATTTAATTAAATTAGATATTGAAATGTCACTCAAGCTACTTTTGAGCTTTCTGGAGATTATTAGAAGTGAGCTTCATATGCTTTTACCCCTTATGCTTTGAGAATCTACGAAGTGTCTTTGGGCACCGCAGTGCTCTCAACTTAACCTGCCCTGTATCGAACCATAAGTTAACTCCTAAAATTTTGCTGAAAGGTTCCGGTGTACCAGTCAGTAGGGTTCTGAGGATACAAAGAACATTAAAGAATCGATTGTCTCTCATGAACCTTACTCTCTAAACTACTTCAGTTTCTGGTATTGGGAAACCCTCACATTTTCGTGATCCTGTCTGCTCTACATGACCACCGAGTTCTGAGATAGTAGACCAGACTCTCTGATAGATCACTATTTGCTGAAGTAAGCATTTGACAACAATTTTTATACTTCTATTTATGATGTAGCACATCGTAAGGTTCCTGTAGAGCAGGGAAACATAATCCACTGTATATAAATGTTCAAGTTTCGTCTAGTGCCTGAATAATTGCATCATGTTTAGGATAGCAGCGGGATTCAACCCAGCGTACCCTTTGCCACTAGCTAGTTTCAAATTTTCCCTAACTGCATTAATGCTGGTGCTTGTAGTTCTACTGCAAAAAAACAAGTTCTTTCCCTAAAACAGGTGCAAAGGCTACAATTAGACCAATGGGGAAAGCCTGAAGTTTCCTTTTTATAGTATCTATAGAGACATCCAAAATTAAGGATATTACGGAGGGAGATCTTGGTTTGAATGAGATATGTCCTTAGGAAACCTATTTTCAAAATATATAAAGATAAATTAGTCAAGATAAGTTCTCATAATAATTATTAGTCACTATCACCTGATGCTACCACTATTAAAGAAAACTTATTCTCGGTTTTATTCTATTTTCAGGGCAAGTGAATATATCATCATCTCAAGTAGTAAAACCATTCTCACAAAAGCACTGACAATTTAAGAAATTAAATTGCTTAACCTTGTTAGTTCCTCACATCCAATAAATACTCTTGAACAACCAAATAATGCAAATTAAGTGTTTGAATAAAAGTTCTTTGAGTTGGTTGACTAAATAAATGTCCGTCATATAATTTAACGTATAATTGAAATTCTCTCTTTTGCAGATTCTATAGTAAGGGGTTATTTTGACTTATCAGGATTTTAACCTTATTTTAAGGTTACGTACATTGTTTAGACAAAAATCTTAAAAAGCTGCAGCAACTTTTGTGAATTGTGATAAGCTTAATGAATTACTGTGTTATTTATGGTTGGGATGGTGTAGGCACACTTTTTGGTTCCTTCCCATATATTGGTCTCCATATTAGATCAAATATTCATTATGTTGTAATACTAGTAGTGTCTAGAAAGCAAAGTGATAGTCTGAGGTCTATTTCTTGTGAACCCTTCTTTTCTCCCTACTGTTCAATAACTATTCTCAAGATTTTCTTTCTGTACAGCCAAGGGACCTTTTTACAAGCAGTGATACGACTTTCGATTTTGTTCTGGCAGGTCTGGCTGCAGAACTCATCATCCTAGGAGAAATATTTTCCAATTCATGTTTAGGAAATCTTTAATTCAAACAGTGGGTCATGTCTGTGGTCTGAGAGAGATATTGAATTACTTCTTTCGATTCTTCCTAGTCAAAAGAACCACAACATTTTCCAAGTTATGTAAACAATTCAGCGGACAATATTTTGTAGTATGGATCAGATGATGTCTAAAGATCACTCTCCATAAATGTTTTGATTCTAAAGAGGTTTAATATTCTCATAAAAGTTTTTATTGGAAAAGTCTGTCTGTCCTGAGTGCAGTGAGGAGAAGTTTTTTTTTTATAATCTGGATAGACGCATGCTCACTCGTTCCTATTCTTTGGGACTTTTAAGAAACTCCAGTTTATGAGCAGTTGCATATTTTGGGCACGTGTTTTCATCTGGACGATGGCTCCGATCTTGAACGGATGAGATTTCTGTGGATCAAGCATCTTTTATTTTTGAAAACATCTTTGGAAAAGATTCAGGCTCCACAAATGTGATAACTCATTACTGAGAAGGTGACTTTGGAGACGTTTCTTCTGAGTCCAGGTTAAAGTATTATTGCTTTTGAAAAGTTGCTGGAAAAGTACAAGAAAATTAAACTGTTGGTTAGGATTTAGATGACCTTTCTAAGGACTCAGGGATTTTAAGAGAAGCTCATTACTTTGAGTCACTTGAAGATAACCTGAACTTTATTTGTGTTCAGTTTATCTAGTATTTATATAAAATACAAAATCACCTTCAACAACTGGAATTTCTTTTAACCCAGGAAATGTCTTTATAAGTAAGGGCTCCAGACATCTACAGTATCTTTTCATGGATTCTTTCCCGTTGCAACTATGGATTATTATCTTCTGTCAGAGTAGTTCAAGAATGGATAACCCCTTGTTCTAAGCCAAGGCTCAGAAATATCTAATAGGTAAGCGTGTGGCAGTATTTTCAGGCAACACTACAGTACTAGAATAAATTTGGAACCAGGTTGGAATCCCTGCTCTAAAAATAAGAAGTACTTAAAGCTGCCTTGCTTTATTCCAAGAAAATTTTATGTTTTCAGAAGTTAAGAGGGAGTTACAGATACTACCATAAAAATATTTTCTCATCCTTTAGTGTTTTGGGGGGTTTTAGAGTTGGCAGAGTATGCCAAATATGAACTAGCTCACAATATAGCTCTACAAGACATAGGACTGGTTGAATCTAAGTCTGATCAGTTTTCCTTCATTTGAGATATGTAAAGCAAGTTCTGGAGATCTACAAACACCAGTATAACTGGTGGCTCCTTTTTGGCCATATAGAGGATGGTCTACAGTTCAGTCGTCAAGTGTCTCAAAGGAGGATACCTTATAAATATAATCTTTTCACAAAACCAGTTTTGAGGTTAGCTCACCCAAACCCAACTACTGTAGCTTCCTCTAACCAGAAGGGTTTTGTCCACTGTATTCTAATAGCCACAGTATTTTTCTAAACACTCTGGATTGTCTGTCTTGGGTCGTTAAAGGCAGTCAATCAACAATTTGTATCAAAGGCTTTGGAATGTTTATTGTGACATGTGCAAATCAAGGAATCTTTTTGTAACAAGAATTATTTGGATATTTTTAATTTCCTTTTATGGGAGGAAATTGTCTATTGATGCTATAAAGGATTGGAAGTCTATGCTTAAAACTGTACTCAAGCCACTAAGGCTTAGCTTTGTCTGCTTTGGGTATCACTTGAGAATTTTTCAGGTTTTTACTATTAAAAGACCTACAGTTGTCCGATGAATTATTGGAATCTGTGTTAAATTTTAAAAGGTTCTTTGTTTGAACTTTAATAAGATATTTCTTTTAATGGTTTTCATTCTAGCTGTAGTGTCAACTACACTCACTAGTGAATAACATGACTTTTTCCATAACGTAGATTTGGAGAATGGAAGATTACTTAATTTTTCACTGGGCGACACAGGTCCCTCGCCCAGAAATAGATTTCTCCTTCGTAAAAATCCCTTTTATGAACAAAGGTTAGCCCCCAAATTTTTCTTTTTTTTATCATAAGAAAAGTGGTGATATGTCAAGAGAACAGATTTCTTTGTCCTGTGAGAGCTGGTAAGTTTTATTTGGCCAAGACTGAAAAATTAGGGTAAGAGTTCCCACTTGGTTCGTAGGTTTAGGATTTTGAGGCGACTTCCTTCCAAAATGCTAGGTTGTTTCTGGTTAAGGGTTTAGTGACAGATTTGCATCAAATGAAGGACATGGACGTTCATATTCATGAAGTAGGAGTGCAGCTACCTCCCTTTATTACTGAAAAAAATCTTTCTTTGTAAAGAATTTTTGGCAGCTGTTCAGTGGCATAGCAAGGTGGTTTTTGCAAAGCTTCATCTAAAAGGAAAAAGTCTTAATTAGCAAATAACTGGATATTGAGGGATGTAGTAATTGTGGGGGATATAGCGTAAATAATAATTTACGGTTAGATTGTTTGTGCTGTACTACTAATAATTTTCACAATGAGGAAGTTCAAGGTATTGGCTAATATAATAAGAGTACGGTTTGAAAAGTTTGACAGTGAAATAGTGTATATTTGGAACCCAATCAGTAAATTCAAGTGATTACAAGTTTACTTTGATTTATAATTGGTTACTGTTGAACTACATGAGTCTTAGGTAATTCATAGGGGGGTTTATTAATTTAGGATATTACTTTCTTATCTCATTCCCTCACTAACCCACCAACATCATAATGTGTGAGTCAGCCCTATGATGAACATCAGTTAAGTTTCATAGAAATAAATGGAATTTTAACATCAAACTCATATATATTTACTCCTCTGACATTAATAACACGGTCCCTCACCTTCTCTCCACTGACTAGCGACGTCAAGAGGCTAGTAATACGGTTACAACTTTGTGACTGAAAAGACAAAGAAACTGTGGCGTACCCACACCTAGATAGTTACCATCAACCTCCAGATTAACTAAATACTTAACTGGAGGGGGTGGATTTTTTAAAGGAAAAAAAACGTGAACTTTTCGGGGTTGACACTGGCATTTAACCAGCTTCAGGAGAGTAGCACTATGAATGTCAGGCGAGTACAGAAATACTCTAGTAAACTTTATTATTAAAATTCCATTGTTCAAGCCTTGTGTAGTAATAGCTTTGCAATTTTCATTTGGTGTCAAATAACTTTCATCTTTTTTCTGGGCTATTTTCCTTGTTGGAGTCCTTGGGCTTTAGCATCTTGCTTTTTCAACTTGAGTAACAGTTTAGCTAGTAATAATAATAAATGGGGTTCCAAGAGTGCCATCAAGAGTGGGGTCCATGTTACCTATCCCGACCACCACCACCACAACTCACCACCCCATAAATGGCAAGGTCTGACTGCACTGCATTTGTGTTGTAATTATATTCCCCATAAATAAGAAGAAAAAAATTGATGAGATCAACAAAGATTATCCACTTACATTCACCTTCCATTTACCACAGAGAACCTGCCACTTCTATGATGCATAAGTCTTATAAATCAGGTGATAATAATGAATCATTCATTCAGCTTTGATGTATGGTAATTAATGTGTGAGAGAGAGAGAGAGAGAGAGAGAGAGAGAGAGAGAGAGAGAGAGAGAGAGAGAGAGAGAGAGAGAGAGAGAGAGAGAGAGAGTGTGTGTGTATTAGTTATTCAAGCACAATTCTTTATTACCTTAGGTCTTTTTTAATATGAAAGGCTATCATTCAATACAATTAAATATCATCTTGAGATTTTGATCAACTTCCAAGAAATAGTAAAACAAGGACCCCCAAAGAAATTACTTGATTTGGTTACGCAAAAAATCCTACAAGTTCCTTTCTACTGATTAATAACATTTTAATAGATCCTATGCAAATGTACCCATATATATACAAGTACCTTTGTAACGCTGTACTGCATAGCAAAACCCATCTGACTACCTTGAGAAATGAGCAATATCTGGGTTAAAGTGATCTAACCTACACTCAGCTAATATTCATATCAACCTCTATGATTGTACTAAACTTTGAGCAACGAAACTATTAATAAATATAACTACTTAAAATGTAAGGATAAGATTTCTCAGATAATAAATGTCCACAAAGAATCTAGTCAATGTTTTTGAGCCAATCTCATTAGTCTTCCCTATGATGAGAAAAGTATGTTGGCTAATCCTCAAAAGCATCACCTGAGCCCTTCCTAACTCCCTACTATACAATTTCCTTCAAAAGGGGCCGGAAAGCTAAAACCAAAAAATTTCTAGGCGAAAAGAGGAATAAATTTTTCTTCAAAACATCAACCACCAAATTTTATTCCTGCCTATCACCAAAAACTAACAGTGACTTGTTTCCCAGATAGATCTTATATTCTAAATTGATAGAACCCCTTTACATCCTTTAAAAAACTAGTAACAATTTCCTACATACTACATTGCCAATACCGATTTCTAAAACTCAACGTACCAATAGACACCAGGCAAAAAAAAAATTTCATAATATACAGAGCTCAACATTCTTTCAGACTAAAACTTATATAGATCTGAATACTGTAATCATGAACAATAATAGACTTCAAAGACAAAGACAGAAGACACTCATGATTCTTCCCAATCTGAAAACTTCTTATTGAAAAGTCTCTAAAGAAAATATATATTCTTACTGGCGATGGATGGAATTTACTTTAAAAAGATCAAATCAATCCTATAACAATGAAATGAGAAAAATTTACTAAATCATAATTGCTATTCAAAAATTTCTGAACTTCCCCCAAATTGGATTCTATTAAACACCACCTTGCTATTTGTTAACTTAACAAATGCTAATTACCACAATACAAAATATGATTCTATATACTGTAACTACATTTTCCTTCCGAAGTAGTCCTGAAAGCAAGGAAAACCATGAGAATATATTCATAACATGAATTTCTTAAGAGAATTTTAAGCATTTTACATGTGCCATGAGACTAAAAATGACAATATTGAGAATATTACGGACTATTATACTTTCATAGCGACAAATATCTCCACTAAGGTAACTCCTGGTGCTATCTTAATTTCTCATACCATAAATATGCATTCTATGTGACATAGTGACAAAATAATAATCAGTTTCAAATCAGTTTGAGTTGAACCCATAAACATTTTGCATCCTACAACCTACAGTTAGCTACTGTCTCCCTGTAAATATATAAGTTACTTAACAATTTTCTACCAAATAAAATCAACCTGATTTACTATAATTAATCTTAAGTCTTATTGGTCACTAAACCCTGAAAATATTGTTTCAGGACCAGATTCATATCACTAGTTCTTATATTTTCGTCAGAGTAATATGTATTTCACTGGATCCCCTTCTAGAGGTTTCAGAATCATCTGGCTATCCATTATGTAGTCATTAATATTCCTATTATGTCAAGATATTGAAGCTACATAGCTCTCTAACATTTTCTTTTTAATAAATTAAACAATTTCTCTAACGATGCCAGGCCAAAAAACCTTCAATGAATAACGGTTTGCGGAATTTATTAAAAAATATCTACTAACTCATTAAAATTTGCTGTCAACTAAAAAATAAAAATATATATTTTTACTACATTTTATCCCTAACGATTTTTTACCACAACCTAAAAGAATGACTGTACCTGTGAATGATTCAATAAAAATGGCTAATATTCAAGGTGGAAAGTTAAGTACGGGTACTGTACATTAGAAGAACAAATTAAAAAGTGGATATAAGACAACTACAAAGAGTACTCACAATAACTGTAAAAAAATATTCCAACATTCTTTTGTATACTTCAGTCATAAACATATACACACGATTTCAATCAAAAATTTTATTCCTTTGTTGTTTCCTGTTAATATCATCCCAAAATGAAGAAAAAATACATACCAACAGTCCTCCCTCTTCATTGAGCTCAATAGCCAGGTTACCAAGTATCAAAATGCACTAAACACCACCGTATGAAGACAGTAATTTGGTTCCTACGTAAAAGCTCTACAAAATTATCCTGTATAAAAAGTATGCAGTGAAAACGAGAAATGAAAAGATTCAATGCTACCAAATATCCTGAGTAACCGTAAAGATGTTAAACTACAATATGAAGAATATAAAGTACAAGCAGTTACATTCAAGAACGGACCAATGAGAAGTGAATGGCGTAAAGTGCTAAGAGGCAGAGATCGAAGACTAAAATGCAGGAGGATTAAGAAGACGTCAATGGCAGCATGGAGAGGAAACTGCAACAAGCTGAGGGTACGGAAGAGAGCCGACAAATCAGTAACATCCTTGATGGAGAAACACTTGTAATTACACCACGAAGGATGGGAACGGAAGGTCAATGACGTCCACCGGTAAAGCAAATAATTACAAAAAGATTGGAAAAGATGGTGTGTGTGGTGGAAGACGACAGATCTGGGAAAAGTGCGAAGGAATGGGATGTTAATAACAATGACAATAGAATCCCGCCACCGTGCCGGGCGTGCTGGCCGGCGTGCCCCCACCGAGCAAGGCTGCAGCCGCCTTTACGTTACCGTTACGAGTGCTCGTTATGGGCCACCTCAAGGTGCTTCTTGAGATCGGTTCTTATATCAAACCATTGAGGGCAATAAAAACAAGGCACCTGATCGGAGACACTATGGACCAGGCCAACGTGGTACTTTAATGCAGCTATGGTGGAGTAGCGCTTGCCGCAGTGGGGGCAGTCGCGGGGGCCAGCGTAGCGCGGCCGACCAACTTTCACCGTCAGCTGGGTACCTGCAACAAGACCACCGCCCTTAGTCGACCACTCCTCACACACACACATCATCCAATTACCATAACCTTCAGGTTGTTCCTGTGGAGTTCTTTCCTTCCATTATATAAACATGCAACATACCCAGCCAAGAATTACAGAACATTCAGGAAAGCTATGTTTATTAAAATTATAAAAATAAAATCTTTAAAATATTTACTGAGTACGTGAAGCAAAACTTACTCTCTCTACTAAAAGTGAAATCTTCATTTATATTTTAGCATTCATAAAATCTGCTTCTCCTTGGAACACTGCAGGTAAGGATGAGATCTTTTAAATTTCAAACTATGTAAAAGCTGCCAAGCAGAATAACTAAAAACAAAATAGGGGCAAAATAATGGGGTATTAAATTAGATTAACATCCACAGGATCTAAATTACAAAAATGAATGCAATAAATCATTGATGATAAGAGCATTTAGGTAACAAGCATAAAATATAACAGCCAAAACTATACCATTACCATTATACAACACTTAGGAACTTTAGCAAAGATCTTAGCACATTAACAGGGTATCTCGTAAGAGATGAACATATTTTCGTAAAACCTCCAATACGTTTATCATCCTATTTCACTAACCTGTATCATCCCTCTTTCCAGTACATAAAGGAAATACTGTACTTTCATAGACGATAAGAATACCTATCCAATGACTTTACAAATGATGTACAGTAGTAAGAAGATACCAGTAAAACCAAAACGTTACTTGACTGACCTACAGAAATTATAGATGGGGACAGAAGTACCAAATGAATGTCATGAATACTTAAAAAGATTTATGAATGATAAAAACCCATAAAATGGAGGCGAGACTTTATCATCTCATGGTTATGGTTTTCAAGAAAGATTTATGAATGACCAACTAATAATATTAAGGTAAAACTTTACCACCCCATGGTTATGTTTTTTTCAAGAAATATTCATGAATTACAAACTAATAATATTAAAGCAAAATTTTACCACCCCATAGTTATGGTTTTCAAGAAGATTTATGAATCACTAAAACCGATAAAATTAAGTCAAGATTTTACTATCTCATGGACTTTTTTTTTTCAAGATTTAAGAACTAAAACTAATTGAATTGAGGCCAGACTTTACCACACTTTTGAATTTCATTACCATACTTTTGAGCATATTTACTCTCGGCTTTCTTCTCTTACAAACATTTCCAGCTCCGTTTTATTAAAACCAGTACTGTAGTTTCTTATCACCACACCCAATCAACATAGAATCATCTGCAAACATCAACTACTTTCCAAATATTTTTCGTTCCCCACTCATTCACACTCCGTTATCCTTTCTTTAACCTCTTGCATCACACCATTTGTCAAGATGATACTGAACAGAACACAAACATGTCTCGGATTAACATCCAGACCAAAGCCAGTCACTTTCCTCTCTACATACTCTCGGAAGGACTTTTTAATCACTCTCGCAATTCAGTCATCAATACCTCCCATTCGTAATAACCTTCATGTTAATTCAACCCTAAAATTTTTAATATTTTCTCATATAAGAGTTCCCTTGTCTCTACTAATCAAGTAATGGCGGAAGTTTAAGGTACCTCAAACTATCCTGTTCTACTGTCGATCTTTTTGATGCATTGCTACCTCTAGGCTAGATTGACTCTAAGCTAGCCGAATGCTATCATACCTGAAAACCTTTCAGTATAAAATCTATATCACACTCAAAAAGATTTATTTTAATATTGTTATTTGTAGGTAGTAGGTTGGACAGGGCACCAGCTGCCCATTGAGATACTACTGCTAGAGAGTTATGGGGGTCCTTTGACTGGTCAGACAGTACTACAGTGGATCCTTCTTTCTGGTTACAGTTCTTTCCCTTTGCCTACACATACACCAAATAGACTGGCCTATTCTTTACAGATTCTCCTGTCCTCATACACTTGACAACACTGAGATTACCAAGCAATTCTTCTTCACCAAAGGGGGTTAACTACTGCACTGCAATTGTTCAGTGGCTACTTTCCTCTTGGTAAGGGTAGAAGACTCTTTAGTTATGGTAAGCAGCTCTTCTAGGAGGACACTCCAAAATCAAACCATTGTTCTCTAGTCTTGGGTAGTGACATAGCCTATGTACCATGGTCTTCCACTGTCTTGTGTTATTGTTCTCTTGCTTAAGGGTACACTCAGGCACACTATTCTATCTAATTTCCTTTCCTCTTGTTTTGTTACAAGTTTTTATAGTTTATATAGGAACTATCTATTTTAATGTTGTTACTGTTCTTAAAATGTTTAATTTTTCCTTGTTTCCTGTCCTCACTGTTGGAGCCCCTGGCCTTATAGCATCCTGCTTTTCCAAGTAGGGTTATAGCGTAGCAATCAATATTAAAAATAAGAATTCATTTTAATTGTTCATTATTTCTCTTGAAGTGTTTATCCCTTTACTTCCTTTCCTCAAAAGGCTATTTTTCCCTGTTGGAGCCCCTCGGCTTATAGCATCCTGCTTTTCCAACTAGGGTTATAGCCTTATCCTCTCCTACACCTATTGACGCAAAGGGCCTCAGTTAGATTTCGCCAGTTGTCTCTATTTTGAGCTCTTAATTCAGTACTTCTCCATTCATCATCTCTTACTTCGCACTTAATAGTCCTCAGCCATGTAAGCCTGGGCCTTCCAACACTTCTAGTGCCTTGTGAAGCCCAGCTGAATGCTTAGTGAACTAATCTCTCTTGGGGAGGGCGAAGAGCATGCCCAAACCATCTCCATCTACCCCTCATCATGATCTCATCCACACATGGTAGTCGAGTAATCTCTCATAGTTTTATTTCTAATCCTGTCCAGCCATTTAACTTCCAATATTCTTCTGAGGGCTTTATTCTCAAATCTACTTAATCTATTGGAGACTGTATCATTGTCATACCATGACTCATGTCCACAGAGTAACACCGATCTCACTAAACTAATTAGTAGGTACTAGGTTGGCCAGGGCACCAGTCACCCATTGAGATACTACAGCTAGAGAGTTATGGGGTCTTTTGATTGGTCACACAGTACTACATAGTATCCTTCTCTCTGGTCACAGTTCATTTTCCCTTTGCCCACACAAACACACTGAATAGTCTGGCCAATTCTTTACATATTCTCCTCTGTCCTAATACACCTGACAACACGGATTACCTAACAATTCTTCTTCACTCAAGAGATTACAGTACTGCAAAGTAATTGTTCAGTGGTCACTCTTGATAAGGGTAGAAGAGACTCTTTAGCTATAGAAAGCAGCTCTTCTAGAAGGACACTCCAAAATGAAACCATTGCTCTCTAGGCTTTGGCAATGTCACAAAACCTAAATTACGTCTAGATTACCGTTCCTGGCTTAGTATCCTTTACCGATGAGGTGGTCCTCTCCAACACCAGGTGTTTACAAATGACAAGAGTATTACTGACTTGAAGCTTACTCAGATTGTCTTTTGGTCGACGAGGTCGTTTTTTCCTTAACTTTCAAGATTTCAGCGGCCTTATTTCTCTAGGTTGACAATAGCAGGAGATATGATAACCGAGAACAATATTTGAGAAAAAAAAACCCAGTCCAGCAGATTGCCAGGCAGAGACATGTTCATGGGCTACGAGAAATGAAGATTCACTGGCCTTTGGAGATTTAACAAAGGAAGGTAAATCAGTTAAAAACTTTTGAAGCTCATCACTATCAGAACTTGACTTGTTAAGTCTATGATAGAGAACGGTATTGGCATCACTATTGTCTTCTCTGGATTTCCCCACAAAAACTAAAAAGTTCCAATTTGTGTTTTGATATAGTTTTCCATGAGAAAAACATTGAGGCATTTGTACGCCTCCTAATGATTACTTAAATCACATCACTGCACAATCTGTAGAAATTACTACCAAATCAAGAAGAAGAAAACTCGAAAAGTGATAAACCTGTTACAATTTGGAAGAAGTGTGTTAAACTATCCCATCAGACAAAAATAAGAAACACTGGTGCAGCACTGCTTCATTCCTTGCCATTAACCGCTGGTGTGTGTCCATACATTACTAGAAGCATGTGTAGAAATCACAAAAGCTGACATGTGATGAGTACAAAATGTATTATAGCCAAGAAAGGAAGTCTTTTCATTTTTCCTTCTGTGGCTATAATACATTACTAGAGGCATGTGTATATTGAAAGGAAAGAACATATAAAATCTCTTTTAATTTCAGGGAGTAAATATCAATAACCTGAGGTTCGAGAGAAAATGTCATATGACATCAGGGGAACTTCGATGAAATTATAGTTCTTTAAGTTTTAATTTCTTCAAAGATAGTATTTCACATTTAGATTTTAATAAATTCAGGGTATGCCTTCTATTACAATTATTATTATTATTTTTATCATTACTAGCCAAGCTACAACCCTAATCAGAAAAGCAGGATGCTAGCTATATGCCCAAGGGCTCCAAAATAGAAAACAGCCCATTATGGAAAAGAGAAAGAGATAAAAAACAAACTATACATGTGAAGTAATAAAAAAGATATGTACAAAATACCTTAAAGTTAGTAATATCACTGTAACAGATCAGTTGTAAATATACAGTGAAAGGAGACATATATCAACTTCTTGAACATAAAAGTATTTGTAACAAGTATGAACTCATGAAGCAACACGGATTCAACCACCAGAATATCAAGACCATTCCACAAGCTGGTCACAGCTGGAATAAAACTTCAAGAATATTGTGTAGTGTTGAGCCTTATGATGGAAAAGGCAGAACTGTTAGAATTAACTGCATACCTAGCACTACGTACAGTACAGGATGGTACTGTCTGGGAAGATCTCAATACAAAGGATGGTCAGATTTATGAAAAATCTTATGCAATGTGCACAAAAAAAACACATGAACAATAGAGATAAATATCCAAATTAGGAATAAGGAATTTAATAAGAGATGTTTCTTCCAAGAAATTAAGACAAGAGTCAGTAGCTGAAGACCAGACAGGAGAATGATATTCAAAATAATGCATGAGATATGTTATAGCTTGCACCATGTACTGATATTAGTGACACTATTACGGAACTCTGCATTCAGATGGAATTGATGCAGTTGCCTCATTAGCATAGACAAGAAATTTCTTATGTAGGCCAAACCACATATCAATCCAAGCGTGTATCGCATGGAAATTAATGGACCGAAATACTACCCTATGAAACACCAGATATTAAATTCCAATAATCTCTTTGGTGCATATAGTTAGATCAAGTAAATCTCCAATATAGTACCAAAATTCTATTATCGTCACTAAACACAAAATAAGGTTCCGAACATAAGAACGCGCGTTGACTATCACGGTGCTAAGTAAGGAAAGATGAGAGTGAGTGGGTAGTGGTAGGGGTGGGGGTGGGGCCAGTAGTCGTAGTAGCGGGCAGTAGTCGGATGTAGAAAGGCACCTCGTAGTAACTGGGGATATTGAGGAAGGAGAAGATTATTGGTAAGGGACCTCTGATAGTGGTTTTAACAGGCCCCAGTTACTATACCGACACCCTATAAGGGTGAGCGAGCTGGGTATATTCCTGGCATTCCATGCAACTTTTTCCTCTGGTATATTTAGCAGTATTTATACCTTAAAAATGGTGCTTTAAGGAGCATTTTCGCTGGGCGACACAGGTCCCTCGCCCAGAAATAGATTTTTCCTTTGTCAAAATCCCTTTATTGATCTCATTTAAGGAATCTTTACTTTTATTAAAAAAAATTAGTACTTATTCGTGTTCAGATTACATAAAGCAAGAATTTTTATCTTTTTCTTACAATCTACGAATCCTACACATGCCTTCTCTTTGTATCTTACCAGATTTGATGGGAGTTCACTGCGCGGCCACCAGACCTGCATATGGTACAGTACTGTGCATGAAGGAATTGAGAGAGTCCCTGGCGAAGTGAGAATGGCAATTTCTTTGTGAAAAACCTGCCTTTAATGTTTTAAAACCAGTTTGTTCCATCACAATCCCATCAACCTTATAAAGATCCAAATTGCTATATGGGTAAAACGTTATCCTGATGAGTTGTCACTGCATGCGGACAATACACATAAGTAGCCATTGCCTGCCTCCTTAGTCCTGGCATAAGTATATAGGGGTCTTGGTAGCTGATCAGATGTATGTAAGGTAGGTCTCCAGATAGAATGAGAGCAATAACCTGACCAGTCTCTTGCCTCTGCCACTCATGAGTAACCTTTAAACAAGATAAAGTGGAGAAGTTGATATGAAAACTCTCCTCAAAAGATAGAACTAAGATTGCATATTAAAAATAATCCATTTATTGTTTTCAGCATTTGAACTCTCAAAGTAATGGAAGCTATCGAGTCACTTATAAATCTAAAAAGTGTCACAGCACACATTCTTTGGAATGAACTAGGATTACAAATCCATGATATGCTCTATATGGCACAACGTAAAAATTGGGTAATAATTTCACTCAATATTGATATACTCATACGTTATTCTGCAAGTTCTTACGAAAATAATCCTTCACCATTTGCAGTAATATCAATGCTAAAAACATAGTCTGGTTTGGCAGAGGTACAAATCATCACTTTTCCTAAGTCTGCATACTGTACTTCCTAAGTACAGTGTACACTTGCTAGCAATGTGTACCAATTGACGTAAGCAACCGTAACACTGCACTAAAACACGTTGCACAAGAGAAATATACTGTATGTTACTTTACTTTAAGGACTGCATTTCTTTTCCTATACAGCAGGGCAGCCCTACTCTCTACAGGACCATTCATAGTTCATTTTATCGTATGCACTCCAAGGCATTCATTTCACATTGCATATTGCTCATTTACTGTCAAAACACTCTTGCTTGAGGGTACACTCAAGCACACTATTCTATCTTCTTTCTCTTCCGCTTGTTTGTTTTTAAGTTTTTATAGTTTATACAGTCTATGAAAGATCTAAGTTAATGTTGTTACTGGTTTTAAAATATTTTATTTTGAATATACATTACTTCTCTTGTAGTTTATCTATTTCCTTTTTTTCTTTTCCTCACTGGGCTATTTTCCACTGTTGGAGCCCTTGGGATTAGCACTTAGCTTTACAACTAGGATTGTAGCTGAGGAGGTAATGATAATAACAATAGTATCAAAGCACTTAGAAAACAAGAAAGTCTTCAGTTTCCTCTTGAAAGCGTTAATATAGTCTTGGGGCTGCATATAAAAAAAAGATCTAGAACCTATAGTGATGCAACCACCACATCCACCAATTAAGTAAAAAAAAAAAAAGCACTATTTACAAAGGCACCTTTAAATCACTATATAAATGCCACATCAATCAAATTATTCCCGAGATGCATTCAGGTTGAACTGCTGGGCATTCATCACTTGCATTTTTGTTGACAAAAGTTGAGGTCTCAAATGCAGTTTTGTTGGGTGGGTTATGTTTTATTTACCATTTTGTTGGTGGGTTGACATGTATCACTTGAATTTTCGTTGAGCTTGTTGACATTTCAATTGCATTTATGTTGTGCAGGTTGAATTATCACATTTGCACATTTTTTTAACAGGTTGAAGTGCCAAATTTTCCTTTTTGTCAAGCAGGTTTACAAAGCCATTTACAATTTGTTGATTAGGTGGACATGGCATTTGCCTTTTTATAGCATGAGGACATCTCAGTTGTTTTTTATTTTAGGTTAAGTTGACATTTCATTTGCATGTTTGTAGAGTAAGCCGACTCGTCTCCTGAGTAAATAATCATTTGCATACTTTTAATCTCTTCAATCCAAAAAGACAGCATTTCCACCAATGATTAAAGAATCATATTCAAGCAATTAGGACTTTTTAGGCTGCTCATGAATAGCAGAGGCAAGGGACAGTGACATTACCCTATCAAGCAGGACAATGGCCTAATAACTGACCATAAATATGATCAGCACCCAAGATAGAACCAAGGAGGGCCAAGCAATGGCTGTTGCTGACACAGCAGATTGACCTAAAGGCTCCCCAAACCCACCCCTCCTTAGCTCACAAGGATGGTGAGGTTGCAGCGACCAAAGAAACTAACAAGTCTGAGCAGGATTCGAATCCCAGTCTGGCAATCACCAGTCAGGGACATTACCAATTAGGCCTCAAGAGGCAATTAGTTCCAATTTGGAATAGGGATGAGAGATTATCTAAGGAAACCTTTTATTTTGAATCTCTTGGAACAACATAGTGTGGATCCATAAATTCAAATCGTAGTGACTTGACTGTTGGAGATTTAAAAAGTACAGGGACAGAACAAATCCTTCAAGGTGAATTGAGTCGAGGGTCTTATGCAGATCCATACTATATATAACTGCTGTTTTTTTCCCAGTGCCATTAATGTTGTTCCATCAGCACTTGTGTTGCATTATTTGAGTATGTTGGGGCAATTTTCCTTTCATATATGATGTGGATTTTCCAGTTTAAATGAATCATAGATTAACCCCTTTTGAACACAAAGTAATTCTGTTTTAATTATATATTCTAAGATATCATAGCTTTTGTTTTTCAGATGGTGAATTTAAAGGAAACATACAGGGCTGAAAAATCCACTTTAGAAATAGCAAGTTTTTTTTCTTTCTTTTAATAAATTGAAAATATCATCTACAATACATACAATATTTCTATAGCATGGGGTAATTCATTGGCAATATAATTTACTAGAAAGGTAAATATGTCCCAAAGTACTGTAAACTTCCTTGAGATACCCACTTTTTCTCACTTATATAGTAACGGGGGATTTTGAGGAGGGAGAAGTCTAATTGGAAAGGGACCTCTGGTAGTGGTATCACTCGCCCCAGTTTTAATACCAAGACCCTTTAGGGGTGAGCGAGCTGGATATATTCTTGGCATTCCAAGCCACTTTTTTCTCTGGTATATTTAGCAGCATTTATACCTTTAAAACGGTGGTTTAAGAAGCATTTCACTGGGCGACACAGGTTCCTCGCCCAGAAATAGATTTTTCCTTCGTCAAAATCCCTTTTATAGACGTTTCCATTATGTATTTGGAGGTTCTTCAAGTATGCAACCCCTGAAAGTTTGAGACATGTTATCTCTCCAACTATTCATATAGAAGAAAATATTGTACTGTTTATGTTCAAGTCCTCTTGGAACAGGATTCTTTTCAGCGCAAAAGATAATGTGGGTAAATTGGTTTTGTCGAAATCCAAATTAATAATTGGATATATATTTATCATTTTGGAGTTTATTTAGTGATGTACTGTGCAGTAAATAGCAAGTATGTAAAGCATTTGCCTTTCATTTCATTACTTCACTTAAGGGATTGCTGTATGGGTGTTAAATTATTGGTTACTTTGATCTTTTCCTGGCTTAGCAACAAGAGGATTAACTTTGGATGGATCTTTTCCATGATTTTAGAAAAGATCTTTATTCGATAAACAATTATAACATTGTAATCTGTTAGGATTTTGCTATAGGGGTTATTCGTTTATTAATTTCAAATTTATTATAATCTCCCCTATAAGCAAAACGATGAACTACTCCTTCAGAGTCGAAGATTGATTGGGAGGATGTCCTGGGCACTGTTCATATACCTGGGATCAAGCTAAAATATTCCTGCAAGGTGTAACAAATCATATCTTTAAATGACTGAGATACAAAAGTACAGTACTCTCATATTATTCATTACATCCAGTACATTAAATGGGAAGAGGAATTCAAACTGTAAAAGTATGTACCAACTGCTGGCAAATAAGTAGAATCTTTTAACTAGCATGGATTACCCAAAGATTTAATTACCTTTCAGACAATATAATGAATCAAATATAACATCCCTCTTTTGAAGAGATTTCTAATAAATAACCTTTTCACATCAAATTATTTGGATAGACTTAAACCCCTCAGTCGTTGGCATTTCTCAGTCTTGCGTCTACAGTATCTACCATTACATCAACCCAGACCTTACATAATATGTAATGTTAAGTTTCTATACTCAAATGTCATTGGAAGTTAATCTCAAACCAATGATAATGGGATATTTCCTTGCCATTCTGGTGAGCTAAATAATAACAGTTCCACCTACCATCAACAAAGAATATTTTGACAGATTGAGAATCCTTCAAACTATCTACTCCAGGTGTCCTTCGCTGATTACTAGGACGTACCACCATTTGTTTTATTCATCAAGGCTACTCCCAACTTGAATTATAAGAAAATTAAAGAAATAAATCTGAATGCAATTATGCTTCACATCTCAACTTTAGGAATTTTGTAATGCGATCTAATATATATTTTGAAACTATCAAAACTACCATGCGCTGCAATGTATTTTCACACGGCAGTTAGGTTTATTCAAATGGAATAATAATTATAATAAAAGAAATACAAAATTGCCCTTTTCACCCTATTGACCTTCCTTGCAAATTTAAGTAACACCTACTATATTTTCTAAGCAGCCGACCTGAAAAATAAAGTATGGCAGTGCTATTGCTGAGCTTCCTGCAAATAAACCAGCATTTAATCCACCTTACTGATATCATACCTCTTTTGTCATGATAATAAAAGTTCTCTATGCACTGTGACACTGTTTATTATTGATGAGTCTGAGAGCTCCCTGCAATGACCGCGGGGCCTGAGTACACAGCAAGCATCTGCTGAGGGTTCGGGGGGGTTGGGGATTATGGTAGGGAGGGATGGAAATTTTCAAAAAGAAGTCTGATAGTTTAGCATAAGGGGAAATGGGAGAATATACATATATACTGCAAATATATATATACTAGGGATTCCTCGACGTTGCAAACTGGGGTCTACAAAAATTGCAAAAATTGCTGTTTACAAAAGTGTGTTTCCATGTACACGACTATTAGTTGGGCATCAACAGTGGTCTCTCTCTGACACACCATAACTTTATATATCACTATTTGCACTTTTTTGAGTCATGTCCCCATGTCATGACTGCCAGCAACTTCATTCAGGATGGCAGTCATACAAGGGGACCTTACAAATAGCTTTTGTAAAAGAAAAGGAAAAAATTACATGGTTGCATCAGAGACATACTACTGTTTGCGTACTAACAAGCTGCGCACAGGTGCATTTCCAACGCGCACTGAAAAGTTTGTCCAAAATCAATAACATTTTTTGGTCTTGTACTTAATGTATCAAAATTTCTGAATATACTTTCATATTACAAATATGATATGAATGGCTGACAAAAATATATTTACAGTACTGTATAATATCTCTTTATGGGCCCTATATTCACTCGTCGAGAAGGAAGACAAAAACACATTAATGCTCAACACGAGTTCAACGATCAAACAATTTTGGAAGCCTTTTAAGACTTGGTTCGTAGGGCTACCTCTGGAGATTCCTACACACATTTTGATCTGGCATTGAGCATCTATCACTAAGGGACATACAAGAAGAAGAAACATTGGGATTATACTGCGATGAAATTCCAGTACGTATTCAAATATCCTTAATCCAATTAAAAAGTTTTAAAAAAATCCAAATCATAAGTAATATCTTAGCAAAATCTAAATAAAAAAAAAAAAAATGATTGACAATTAGCTCCTTGAAATATATGTGAAATTCACAATAGACAATTTTCTGTTGAAAATCTTTCCCTTTGTCAAGTTATAAAACTAATTTTCAATTCTTTACAACACCATAAAAGGATTTTAACACAAAAGAATTATAAAGCAAAAAACATTACTATAAAAAATCTAAATAAAAATTTAGTTGCATAATTTTCAAACGTAATGACCACCACAGTATTTTCCCAATGTTTCAGTTGGTTGAACACTCTGTAACTAGCACAATACATTGATAACATGTCAATTAAAAATACAGAATTTCTCCAACAATACAGCTCCTTTGAAAAATTTCCTCTAAACCATTAAAATAGCAATACCTATGAATACCACACCATGAATGAAATACTGAATCCTAGCCAGACATGTTGTCATCTATACTGACAATTTCCGAGTGACAATCAGGTCCAATTACAGTCGAGCAGACTAAACTGTCTGAAAGACTACACAAAACCTTTGTCCGGTAGATCTTTAATCGTGAACAACCACTTGGTAAAAGGAAGAACTGTGACATTTTCCGGAAGGTACATGAGAGGAATTAGACTCGAGGCAAACCACTCCATCGCCACTTGATAATAGCAAACAAAAAGAGTATAATGTATTCAAACACACTGTATAGAGAAACCAAAGCAAAAAAACATGTTACATTAACTTTAAACTACTAGACACAGAATTTCAAAAGTTGAAATAGTTCAGTGATTGTCTCAATTTAAAAAATGAATTGATAAACTAAAATCACTCTTCTAAGATCTTCACCTCGTAAGATAAACAATAGAAAATTTTGTACGGTTACGTTTAACAATATAATACTATGGAAATTAGTGGCTTGACCTCGAGTTTAACAGTAGTGGTTTGGCAGGGCCACAATATGAAAATAAAAAGGACATTCAGGTTCAGGTACAGAAAAAAATTGGGTATTACTCCTTGGCACAAATTCCTTAGAAGCCTTTGGCTCAAGAAAGACACATCTAAATTCATTAATAAATAAAAAATATATCACATCAAAATGTCTTTCACTACAGTACATTACTTCTCACATTCCCTGCTCACCTCCAAAACCAGCCCTTCCTTCAAAATTATCAGTCATACTGGTATCCGCAGAATCAATTGTCATTTAACCACTTCAGTACCTTGATGATTTTGGGGTAATGGCATTGGCTACAATAATCTCTCTTGCCCTTCCTTTCAGGACAGAGCAATATGACGAATGAGGTAATATATTGATCACCTATGCATTCATTTTGGTTTTGTTTTATAAGTTTTTTTTTTTTGTCTTGAAGGCAATTTTGTCAAAAGTTTATAAGACCTTCTTTACATTATTTCAAAGTCAAACATTCCATTCCCAAACCTAAATTGAATGCCAAGGTGATCAAGCAATAGCTAAATGCCAGTACAAGTGGTGGAACTTGCGGATGAGAGGCAGGCATGGAACAGTGAGCGGGGGGGGTCGGTACATCAGATGCTTGCAAAACTCGAGACACTGAAGACATGTAACTAAATCTATATTCACATAAAACATCCAATATTGTTAAAACTAACATTATGACAAAAAATTTGTACATGCGTCAAGACAGATGCTGAAATTGACATTTAAGCAATTTAAAAAAAAAAAAAAAAAAATTTGTCCAAAAAATATCTGAAACTACAAGTCACTTGATCTAATTCTAGAACCCTTATTGCCTTTGTAGCAAGGGGGAGGAGGATGAGGAGGAGTTCAAACTAGAGTTGTGTGACGTAGCGTGTCACGTTATCCCTGAATAAAAATAGCACAGGCCTTGCGTCTGACCTCCATCAGTACTGTACTTGTCCCCTGACACTTCTATTCTAGTTACATTGAAAACCATTTAAGCTCTTTGAAACTCAAAATGCCAACTTATCAGCATCCATCGCATCAAAAAAATAAAAAGAGGTCAAAATGTATAGCAATTGCATGGAGCTAAGCTTGTAGCACAGTGTTAAATCCATTTGTACTATGGTTAGCCAGCTTTCTTTGGGCAGGCTGCAGCACTTCTCCGTTTTTTTCCCTTTGAACTCTGTGATTTCCTACTACTGTGACTGTATTTCCCAGATTTTATGATATCTTTCAACTTGTCTAAGGTTAAAGAGCACCAATGCTGAATTCACATTGATTCCTCTAATGACAAATATACATATTAAACTTTTCAAACAGAGTAGCTCCTTGTCAATTCCCATTCATATTTAAAACTGAACAAACTAAACTGAAGGTGTTTTTATTTGGTGGGAACTATCTAGTGGCTGCATAAAAAATACTGAGCAAAGCTGCTATATACTAAAAGGGTGGGCATACATAGGTGGAAAAAAAAAGATAATGACGGCTAAGTAGCAGTGCTGCCAATATTAAACCACTGGTGAAAAATTTAACATTCACCCAAAAAGTGGGAATTCTTGAAAACTGAATTTAATAATATGAAAATGGGAAAAATCTCCAACTGTGATAAGGAAAATCAGCTATCTTAGTGGACCACATACAAAATGATCTTAACTAAACATTCTATTCTTCATGTCAAGAGAACAGTCCCCTTACTTCCTTCTGCTATAGATTTCTGAGAGCATCTACTTTGTTATGAAGCAGTCGAGTCACAGTAACGAAATCACAAATTTCAACGCCTGGAGTGAGTTTCTCTGCAGCCAGCCTTACGTACACCAATGAGAAATATGTCTTTATAAATATCAATAAACATAATTACAGTAATGATACACATCTGAGAAATATAGACTCTGAAAATAAAAAACCTGTACATATGCTTCGGCAGGCAACAAGGGGAAGAGAGATGCTGAATGTTCATCTCCCACACACATACAAATAAAAAAAAAATGGGAGAAAAAAAATAGCAGGAAAATTTATGTCTTGCCCAAATGTTACATCAAAGACAGCCTTCTCTCCTTCCCTTGTTATTGCTAACCTGCTGAAGCACTTTGGTAACCTGCATTAGGACCTGTAAAATTTGCTGTGGCTATGTCGTACTCCCTCCAGGGAGGAGGAGGGAGCACTTTCCCTGGATTGTGAGGTGAGTTGAGTGTTACTGAGGCCGAGCAGGAGGGAGCTAAGGTCACAATTGGGGCATTAAGCTGTGGGACCTTCGTAGCAGTTGAAAATATTCTCTCAATCTTGATTATTATGCAACACATCTAAGAAGCATTTCTATCTTTGAAATAAAATGAGTCAACATGATTTGCCGAGAATCAAGCAGCACCCATACATACCCTGGATTTGTCATTCGATATGATCAGTTGTACTTTTTATGGTATTTACTAAAATCTTGGGGTGGGGTTAATATATGAAATATATTCTTTAAGTGGATTACAGTATATGAAAATAATTAATAAAGCATCCACAATTAGGCTAATCTCGGAAAATTCACCCTGACAAAGGCACTTGGACAACACCTTGCGTAGCCCAGTCAGTCGAGTTAACGGTAACGCTGTCTTCTCTTCTCAGAGAAAAACTCATTCAACATCATCAAAATATTTCGCCAAATTCTTGTATTCCACTCACTGTTGCTTATGCTGCTAAGACAGACTCTTAAAAACCAGCCATCAATCAGTCAATTTATAAAGGCATGGGTTCAACTCTTTTCATCAACAACTGCTTAAGGCAAATCAAAAATGCCTTCAGTGATTCACTCTCTCCTGCCCGGCTTGGGTATAATTAACAACCTGATGAGCAACCTGATTGATTTGGTATGGGCTTTGATGAAGGATTCACTATAAAACTTATGGCTATAACGGTAGGCCGTGCAATAACCCAGCCACCTGCGTCCCTAGCTCCCGAACGGCATACTGAATAGTCCCCGGGAGCTTTTGGGGATGAGGCAGGCAAAGAAGCTGCGCTACACGCAGCCTAACCACATCTACAGAATGCTTTCACAACTCGAGTACAGTGCACAAATTTGCATTAAACCATCAACAAGCTTCTACATGAACGACACTTCCAAACAATTATGTGCCTTATGAGTAAAGCTAGCTGGTGATAATTTGTTCACTGTATTCTTTTGTGAATCATCTTGGCTACTTTCCTTACATTAAGCACAAAGTTATGGGGGGTGGGAAGATTGGGGGGGGGCAACAAGTGATGTGCTAGCATCGTGTCACAACTAGCTGTGAAGGGAAACTGTAACAGAGTGGCTTTATGTGGATAAATATACAATGCTTTCCATGAAGATCGTCCCTTTTCCTTCTATTTTTCACATCTAGACTTAATGCATATTAGTGCCATTACCTGATGGTTACATCAAAAAAAAAAAAAAACGAGATGGGCAAAAAAAAAAAAACATTCCGGACAGTATTATCTGCCTCTGGACCCCTTACATTTAGTTACTAGAAAAACTTATTCTATTTAGTATTTTTTACCAATCTACTTAGGAAACTTGAGGTATTTAAAAATCACCTGGACTAACGGAGTTGTCCATTATTCCCAATCGATCAACGGTAGATGGGACTAAAAATTAATCGAGCACACTCTAAACCCTTAAAATTCTTTCACATTCTTAATTAAGTAGATTGAAAAGGGCACTTCTTTGTTAAAATAACATCAAGGGAAATAAGCTGAATACTTATTTCATATAGAATTTCTCTCACTGATTAAAACCGGGGTAACTTCGTATTTCCTAGACGAGAAGGGCAGAGTCCTAAGGCTCTGTCACTCGACTCAAGGCAACAGAGTAAACTGATAACTTGTGCATATGTCCACGTCTTACCCACAAATTTTCAATCGGTTGAACGTCAGATATACATTATAAAGTTCGAAACTGCATGGAAGGCATTGAAGTAGTTCTATTGATAAAAAAAATTAAAACCAACATGACTGACTGTAACAGGTGCAGAAAAAACCACGAAACATTCCTTAGCATTACACCACTCATCTTCTTTCAAAGAAAAGCAACACAAGATTAAACTTAAAAAAAAAGACCCTATCAAAGTGGGGTGTTGTAAAAGTTTGAGTCCTGGGATATAAGAATTGCACGGATCGCGATTTTGAAAAGCTTGAAATATTGGGGTGAAATTTGTTCAGATAATCATAATAACCTTATGCTTCAAGAAGACCTCCACAATATAACATTAAACCTATGTCAACAAACTACAGCGCTTATGGAAGCTGAGGTTCAAATTCATGTTACAACAAAAATATACCAAAATAAAATAAATATAACTTAAATTCATAATACTATACTGAGCGCACCGATACTCGGCGCACTCGATTAATACGTAAATCCTTACCACGTACTCCACCTTAAACCTTTATCGTAAGTACCAGACACCACACATAAGGACATAAGGAATCTTTTAACATTACACATACACGAGACACAATATACACAAATTGGCACAAAAATGGGTACTTCTACACCCAAATTTTCTTCTTTTTAAATAAATTACATATAAAAAAAATAAAGGAGAATCACAAAAATATTTTCCAACCAAATACTTCCTTCAGAAATATATATTACTAGGGGCCAAGACTGACCATCCCTTGGAGCAAAAGCCTTATTAAGTACGTTGTCATTCTCCAGTATGAAAAGACAGTTCCAAAGAGGCTGTTGCACGCTTGCAGTCTTTGACGCACGCCTAAAACAGCCCAATATAACCCTGTGTCGCTTGCCCGGACGATTTTCAACCGTCACGGCAAATGAGGCTAAAATAATATACTCTATCATTTTAATTATAATCTTAAAATATTAGATATATAGTATACCTTCTCTAAACATCTAATACCCAAGGATACTGAATTCTCAGCTATATAAATCTCCAAGAACTTCTTAAAAAGGGAATTTCTTAGCCATCTAACAATCCTGTTCTCTTCCCATCACAAGATTTAACAGTATTTTGCAATCGTACTGAGGGGAAAACCACACACCCTTAACCAATAGAATATACGAATGAATGCTCCAAGAGATGGCCGACCTTGGTGATATGGAAACAAGAGACACAGTGAGGGATTGAGGGTTAGGATTGGCCCACCACCACTGCCAAATCTGCTTACGATGCCGCTGGTACATAGCGAGGCACCCAGCAACTGACGGCTAGCCACTGGACCCTTTCCGAGCTGTGCCTGATCGTGAGAGACTGTTGCCCCGCCGGTACAGGGCAGAGCGAAAGTAGTGGCCGGTGTCCTGGCGCAACCCTTTTGAGCAATGGGTAACACTGGGAAAATGAGCGTATCATGCAAAATCGCTGTACAGTCCTCGTCCTCACTGATTGTTCATCACATATTTGTCATTCCAGAATTCATTGGAATGTCTCCAATTCAAAGAGAGCTTCACGTCAATACCTCCTCTCGTGGGGAATGGGACAACAGAAGTGGATCAAGAGGAGATATATGATGCCTATTAAAACATCTGCTGCAGCACATTATCCAAGGATCTTGTATATGAAACACACAAAACACCACCTGCCTTCAAGAAGATAATAACAAAATTCCCAGAAATATATAAAGTCTACATACTATATAAATAAATTTAAACTTCAAAAAATGTATAAAAACTCAATGGCTTGCAAAATGTAAAAGATAAAGGTAATTTCATTGTAAAAAATCGACTAGCTCTACCATACTATGGAGTGCATAGGCATATTATCATATTTTACATACAATAAAATAGCACTTAATGAGAACACTTAATTTAGTACTGTATACTACATAGTACACCTCTAATTCTGATCTTATTCCTTTCCACAAAGAGTACAGAATACATCTTGACATTATAAACACTAGAGGTGTCTCCAATGTTCTTTATATGATGATGATGATGGTACATGTAATTCATCTACAAGATATGCACTCTTTACGTCCCCGGTCCGTGAGTCTCGTGTGCGCGTGCGGCGTTATACAGACAAAAATTATGTTGCCTAAAAATTAATACGTTAAAAGCTTCAAATCGCCACAGGGTTTAAGTTTGTTCCACTTCAACTTAAATGTAAATTGCTACAGAAGGAAAAACTAGGAGTCGTTGTAGGAGAACGAGGAAAAAAGAAGTCTGGTTAAATCATTATTAGCTGTCATTTGTTGCTTGAACTAGTCTGACTATTTGTAACGTCTTTTTTTGTACAATACAGAAAATTTGGTAGCCAAAAAATGTGAAATTGAAAATGAGCCAAAAATCAAATTATGCACAACCATTTCCACTTGATGAAAATGCAACTTCACACGAGTTTTAAAAAATATAAATTGGTACAGTGAAAATTAATAATTAAGATTTAACCAGAACACTTTATAAATCTAAGATATAGAAAGAAGTGATTAATACTATTATATATTGAGGATATAGTTAAATTTCACGATATAAGTCCCTGATTAACAACAGCTTTCGCCGTTTTTTCGCCAGTTAATTCCGAACAAGCCCTGCAGCCATTTTCAGCATTGAAAAAAAAAGCGCACACGACACCATCACACGAGACAGGGACTAACAAAACCGTACGAGAGCCGTTCACCTTAATCATTACACTACACTTGTCATGGAAATGCTCATCAAAACTCTGCTCCTTCCAGTAATTGAATGTCTAGTGGAAAAACTCAAAGACTTGAAACATCATATTACACATTTTGAAATTGCAAAGAAAAGGCCCCAGTGGATCTCAAGTACAGTGACACTAAGAATATTTTATGTTTGCTCATTCTTTACATCAATGTAACGGCAAATCAACACGATACCTAAGACAATACGGTAACTCAAGTTTTCTTTGTGACAATTCTAGATCATCGTAACATCAATATAAGTCATGATGGACAACAACTATTTATGAAACTACGGATAAATTATAAAAAATTAAAAATAATGTATTCTATTGAGATTAGATATATAGTAATACTGTAAGTATACTCTTGATAAAATCTGGTTAACCTTAAGAAAATAAGATGTTGAAAATATCTGTATTTGATATAAAACAAATGTCATGGTTACTACCTACTGTCATAAAATGCTCCTATGATTACTGATAAAATTTACCAAATTAACTGTCCGTAATTTCTCCAAAAAGCTTTTGACTCAAAGATATGATTATCGTGAAATATAAATCTGAAACGGCCAGACTACAGCTACGGCAAAAGTACAGAACTGCACCTGTACGGTATTTCATAAAGATCCCTGAGTTTATGAAACATAATCAGGAGAAACTCGACAAAAAAGGTAAAGTTCACCTTTAAACAGTTAAAACTGTCATAATTGTACTTCTATACCTGCATAATGGGTTACACGATGCCTCTTAATTGTAACTTGACATACGTAAGGAATTTCCTGAGTCTCGCAACGGCGTGACATACTCGAAAAGCAAAGTAATTAACCTATCGTGAAGTTGTCTGCAATCTGATGCAAGAACAGCATTACTTGAACTCAAAAACAATTAGCAAACTCTTTCATGACTGTTTTCACCATACCACCGTACTCAGTCCCCTGTTGCCATCTCGAAGGAGCAGCGTCACTTAGCTGGACTGTGAAAACGAGCAACACTTCTTTTAATTAGGGTTCCACCCAGAAAAAACTGTTAACAACCACTTTAGTAATAATTTGTTGAGGTATTTCACAACGTGACCAAAAATTGACCAACAACAGCTACCTCTAGGGTAATATACACAAACTACATTGTTAGGTAATGTCGTAGCCCTGGAAGACATATAAGTTATGAGTAAGTGGCACATATCTTTGCACTGAATGAGAGATGTGATTTTTTTTTTTTTGTACACTTTAAAAGTCCTGAAGTATGCATAATCCAAACACGTTCTTTACTTTTTTTTTTTTAAATAGATCTCCAAGTATTCACATCATCTCCAGCTTTCACTGACATGAAGCGCAAGATCGTCTTTCCCCGATGCTTCCTCAAGAATACAATAAAGTGTTACTGATTTCATCATCTTCAGCTATTGATTTAAAAAATTAAATTTTTTTTGGCACAAATTAGGTAAAAGAGGAATTACAGGGATGTTTGATCTGCATCCTCTCTTCTTTTCACTGGAACCAATACATGAGAGAGGTTCAAAGTGAAGCCTATTTTCTTTCCAGCAATCAAGACAAAGCTTCTTTCTGCTAAGCAAACAAAAGTGGTAATAATCATAAAAACAAAAACAACTGACAGGAAGAAACTTTGCCCCTTTCTAATGTTACTTCATCAGTTACCCTATGCATGTAAAAGTTTCAATCCACTTTTAACTGACAGACACATAACTAACAGTGACCATTCACTCACCAATGAAGCAACACATTACCAATACTCTCATTGGGGCCTTTGTTTCCTTGTATGCCATCCAAAAGCTCGGACACCTTAAGTAGTGACAATATCAATATTTAATATTAACTATACTGTATAATGTAAAAGTTGAGCACTTATCTTATTTATGTTATGCCTGAGTGAAAACTGAGGGCATTGCTAAGACTGCCGGCTCGCCCTGAGCCAAAGTTAATAGAATATGATCATCGTCTTTGGAGGGGACTGTGCCAGGTTCAGCCATGTAGGAGCCTCATATGTACATTATTCTTATTCTGCTTAGTTCCTATCTAATGAACATAAGAAAAATATTTGCTAAATGGGTTCCAAATGGCTGAATCTAGCACACTTTTATTGTTATATATTTCTTAGTGATATGTGTCTGCAGCATTGCAAGCGAGAGGGCCTGAATCCTCTCCCCTGGACCCAATGCACTGACGAATCAACTGTTTTACTCGGAGGTAGCTTCCTTGGCTACCTCGGCCTCTTGCGCTCCCTGAGCATTTTCATCGTTCACATTCATGTACTGCTCCATGATGGTGTAGGTGCGGTTTCGCTTAAGAGGTGCCCCGTGGTGGGTCACCTGGTGGCGTCTCAAGTACCACTTGTTTTTACATTTTTTCTGACACACGTCGCAATCCACCCCTTCACCCTTCGTGTGAATATTGATAATGTGCTGTTTCAAGTTAAATTTGTTGCTGAAGATGCGGTTACATATGGGACAGATGCCTGGCTGCCGGCTGTTCCAAAGCCTGGGAATGCATGTCCGTACCAGGTATTCGGCGTCTGCAAGGGAAGAAAAAATGCCCTCTCAGTATGGCAAGTGCTGGGGACATCCCTGTCCACTTAGCTTACTTAAGGGAATTATCATAGATCTATCAGGGTCTTCCGACCAGGGTAACGACAGGTGGACATATTGGACTGATTTTGAAATATAATATTAGGCTTAGTATGCAATTTTAGGCTATAAGGTTATATTCATCATCCCTTGACTTTACTGTTTCTTACCATCTAAAATTCAGTCACCCTGCCAGTTACCTCCTGAAAGTGATATAGTAACAATCTCTTAGCCAATTAAATACTAATCTTATTTTACAATCTAGCCAATTAAAGTGATAAGGACCAACTACTCTACCGTTTCAGACTGGGTAGAGGATTGCAGAAATTGGTGAGTAATAACTAGGAGAAGCTACAAGAACACTACTTGGACAGGATCATGCGGAGTAAGAATGAGAGTCTGGTCACATGCTAATTGGTTAATTCAGGATCACGAGAGGGAAACTGCTGTCATCTTGGACCATTGGTTAAAAGCTTGATATTGTACTTTTTATTTGTCAAAGATTTATTTAGTGCGGTTAGATCATACGTTGAATTAGATTTTTCGAAACCCAAAACATCCCTTTAATTTTCAACAATGTCCACCTGTTGTTTTTTTATTTATCTTTTTTTACTTCTTGTAACAAGGTTCCCTAACAATGAACTGACAGGACATTTTTCCACCCTAAATGCTTCCAGTGGTTTACAGACATGAATTACATCCACATTAGACATTCATACTTGACTTCCCAATATATCAATGGTAGAACATACAATTGAAGAACATACTAATAACTGATTTTGGTTGAATCTTTCAGCACATACGATCCATTTGTTTCTTCGTGAAGACCTCTTGCTGTTGCTGCGGGTCCATCTGGTGTGGGCTGGAATTGAGCGCAACCCCTAGTTCCTTACTTAAGCCCGTGTTAGAGAGCGGTTTGCCCGACTTGGTTTCACTGGGGCCCTTGGAGCGTCGAAGGGGAGCTCCGTGCGCCGTTACATGGTGTTTTCGCAAGTACCACTTGTTCTTGACGACTTTGTGGCACAACTCACACTCAATCCCCTCCCCTACCGTGTGCACGTTCACAATGTGTTGTTTCAGGTTAAACGAATTACTGAATGTTTTCCAGCAAAACGGACAGAGGCGGGGTTGCATGCAGCGCCACCTTTGGCGAGCGGGGGCATCTGGAACAGAGCAAAACATGGCATTAACCTGGGCCCTTAGGGTATTGCTGCTGATGCCAAATGCCCCCATCTCAGCCGCCAAGCGCTCCTCTCCATGCCCCCCTAATAATTAGGCTTAAAGAGGACTTTTGACCCCACAATAAAAATGATATATAACTTTTATTTTCTAATACAAACCTGACAAGTATGCATAAAAAATAAAAGGTAAATCAATTCTCAAAAAGGACAAATTAAATATTCATCTTCTTTACCTTTTATTTATTGTGCATTCCCATGCACACATTATGTCACACACACATAAAGCTATATCACTGAAAAGGCTATCCATCATGATAAATCATTAACATTGAACTAATGACACTGAATTTCTAGCAAGTGTGCAGGGTGATCAATATGTGACATTTGTAATTTATCATTAAAACATCCAAAATGAGTCTGATGTAACAGTCAAAGTAATGGGAGTATCATGGTGAAGCCTCATTATTACAAAAACTCTCAAGAGAAAAAAAAAAAAAAAGATACATGGCTAATCAACACACTTATCATTTCATTCAAACATTTATAAAACATTGGAAATGTTGCTTATTATGTGCACTCAAAAGTTCTCTAAAACTGTACACCTTATGACCTGAAATTTTTACTTTCTACTACATATGAAAAATGTCTTATTGTTTTTTTTAAATCACTGGTCCTGTGACAACAGGAAGAGAGAGACACTCAACTCAAAATAGATAAAAGAAATCACTACTTACAAAAGAAACCAGACTGCACAAGCATTTACAGAGCCATTACAAGTACGTAATTTAGTCAACCGAGCATTCCCTTCCAAACATGAAAAAAAAAAATTCTACAGTACTTGATTGATTGATACCCACCCAAAACATTGTTCTCCAATTCCTCCGAGATCACGGATTGAGGGCAAGCCGAGTTTCTCGGGCCGGGCTCGCGATCTCGGCAGATTTGGGTTTCCTCAGTGAAATACATATTTTGCTCACAACCAGCATACGGAAATATATATGTATATAAATGTTGTATATATATATCTCAGCAGAGAGTGCTAATGCAGAGCATTCTTCAACAATTAAATGAGACCCCAGTTATCATAGTCTAAAGAGAGATACAAAGAAAACATTCACCTACAGATGTCAAAAATAGATTACAAATCTACACATGCATCATATTCTCAGAAAAAAAAAAAAATGGCAATAAATTCTAACCACAAAAGAGTGATGATATCAGTATAGATTGTTGCCTTAACTCTACTAAGTTTTCTCTAGATAATCACCTAAACAGAGTATAATAGAAATAAATACTGTTACTCCTTAATACTGAAAGAAATTACTCACCAAAAATACCTTAAGATTTCTATTCATCATCAAAACTGTGGCTTCTTGTTCCTTTCCGTATAATGGTATATCTTTTCCTTTTGCAACATATGCTGTTAAGCTTTAGATAATTATACACAATTCACTTCATAATGATCGTTTTAAAAATGTCTAATTTTATGGCTTTCAGAATATGAAAAAAAAAAAAAAAAAAAAATTATCAAATTATGTTACTACTGTATTCTCATTATTTCAGAAGCCATATTCTAGATCAGTAAAGGGTGTTACCAAATGTAATGGCTGTTTCAATATAGAGATTATCATTATTATTATTATTACTGTATGTAGTTTAAGAAGACTATATTCATTTACAATACAGGGTTTCATAAGACTCACACCACTACAAACACTAACCCGTTCCCTTCTCATCTAAAACCCCCGTTGATCGTTAGCAAGTAAAGATCATGACTATCCTTAGTGCTAAATATTACTGTCACCACGAAACTAATGACAAATATAAAAAAAAAAATATTACAAAATCAAAACACACTACAGTACTAGGAAAGTTTTCAATTAGAATTAGATTGGATTTATAAATTTGGATTATTATGAATTGTCTATAATAGTTATCAATAACTTCATTACTAATTTGACATCATAACTTTTTTGCCTTCGAATAGGTCCATCAGACATTCTTCTTGCAGCGGGGCTAATGCGTGAACCAAAAAACCCTTCCTCTCCCTTCTCATCCTTTCCCTCTTCATCCACTCTTAGCTGCCTGCACTACCAGGTGGCCCCTTAATCAACGTAACATTGCACGAGGGTCTGCCCCTCTCTTTTACTCTCCTCCTATACTTCTCTTTCCCCCTTTAACCTTACTCCTTCCCATCCCGAGTACCTGCCTTCGGGCTATAAACTGGATTGTATCCAGGGGTACTCTGCCTTACCCCATTCCCCACTTCCCTATCCTTATCCTTGTTGTTGTTATCAATATGAAACTACCAACCAACCTCCCTCTAACTTCTTGTACAGCATTTGAACCCCCAATAAAGGTTGTGCATACAGTTTTAGTTTGTATCAAGCAGCAGCTCAACACGTATTAAAACGCATTACAGTACAGGTAAGACGAAAACAACTTCAATGACAATGCAGTGTCAATTGTTATATTTCAGTGAAAGAAAGAAAACTTGGAAATGGCAAACATTATGCACTACTTATTTTAACAGTGTACCTGCTATTTCAAAGTCAACAGTGCTTGGGTATACACTTGAACCATAAAATCCAAATGCAAGAATCAATGCTACAGACAGCGTTGTGGTGAGGATCAGGTGACCAAATGAACACTTTAGTTATTCATATTCCAACAATGCTGAAACATATGAGTCCTCCATTTAAACGAAACAATGAAAGCTAGGATACATGCATAGCCTTCGCTCTTAAATAGTAGGCAGTCGCCTCCAAATAGTTCAGTTTAAACGTTTAAAGGTTATCATAAGCGCCAATGGCAAGGGACGTGATAACATCCTTGACTGACTGACCATATAGACACACGGTCAGTGGCCAAGCCCGTCTTTACCAAAAGCCAGAACCAGGGAAGGCCAGATAATGGCTGCTGATGACTCAGCAGGTAACCTATAGGCTTTCTCCAAAGAGACTCGTCGCGAGCTAATATGGACGGTGGGGTTGCATAAACTAATAGAAATTATTGGGCTTGAGTGGGGCTGAAAACGCCCGTCCAACACACTCCGAAACATGGACGTCTACAATAGGCTACCTATGATGAAGTGCTGTTTAATTCACCATAAGCACAGAAAATGCAATACTGTACAGTACATGATATACAAATCAAGATTTTATCTTCATGGGCGGCATCCTCTGAAAAGGGGTTTCCAACAGAAACTTGATTAATAGGACCACCAACTTATTGAATTTTTCTTGTCCATAGAATTATGGGAAGAGAGTTTACAACCTTTCCACTTAGAAGGTTTAAAGATGAACAAAAAAATAAGTTTTCTCTAAAACCTTGAAGCCACTAATACAAATTCACTTAATCATGAATTGCCTAATGCATTGGAGCACTGTACTCATATTTAGATCTGTGCTGTCTGCAAACGAGTCTATCTATCGAATGTAGGCCTAATTACATCATAAGCCAGGAGAGTGAGCGAGCTAGGTTTATACCTGGCATTCCGTGTATTTATTTTTTCTCTGGTATATTCAGCAATATCTATGCCTTAGAAATGGTGCTAGAGGAGCATTTCACTGGGCGACTCAGGTTCCTCGCCCAGAAATAGATTTTTCCTTATGTAAAATCCCTTTATTAACAATCAAGTCTTTAGTTTTGAATGGTGTCATACAAAACTTTACTGATTCAACTGCAAAGCCATTCCCCATCCCAGCCACCACTAACATATTTAACCAGAATCTCTATATCATTGCGGGCAAGAATTTCATTAATATCCAGTTGACAAGTACATTACAGTCATATAAACTTAACATACTTCTGTTGCTTCCACATAATGTACAGTATAGTTAAGCTCTCCTTATTTACATATTCTTCAACAGAATATTCTATTACACACTGCTGAAATATTGATACCATTATTATTAGGCATTGAAAATTTACTTATACAGGACCATAAGGCTAAATTTTCAACTGCTGGCCTGCTCACTACTCGGTAGAGTGGGCTACTTGACGAATATGTGTACCAAGTCATCTTCAGTGCACCCCGCATTGAGAGGATGGCTCTTTGCCCTGTGTCACTTTCAGTCTTTCCCTACAGCTTCTCTAGTTGACATCCATAAGGAAAAAGGAGTTACTGTAAAAGGATTTTGGATGTCTCAAAGAATTTTTAGTCCATCAATGGAGACCCCATTTGTTCTTGGGTAGAGCAAATTAGTTTAAACATTATTTTTGTGATCTTGCATAACTTATTCTTGAATTTGTTTACTGTCACTGTTCCTTGTATTTGTTATTTTTCTTATGTGCTGTAAAGAAATTACCACAGTTCCAGTTCGTATCCGTTACCTCTGGACTGATTTGTGCTATGAGTGAAGAGGTTGTTGTAGTCTATATTTGTTATTCCTTTAAGAATTTTGAATGTGTCTATTGGAAGCTTGACATGTGATCAAGTACCAAATGTAACATTATAGCTGCTAAACGTGTTTCCAGTGAAACGAGCGTGGATTGGATTTATGAATTTGGACATGGGCTGGCACGGGGATCTGTTTATGTTAGGTCATGCATTGTGTTGGCTCACATGATAATACATAAGTATAGTCACATGTTGTTGCTAAAAGGTAGAAATTTGTGATTTATAAAGAAAAGCCTTATGCTGAAATTGATATCAAAGTAAAGGAAGAGCAAGTCTTTGATCCAAGAAAGAAGATACAATCAATGATTGCTACGACCCCTTCCACCTATTGAAGTCAATGCAACGGTACGTGATAAGTTTTCAATTACGATGGAGAGGGTATGAAAATTGTGAATAGATGATATAAGTAGAGAAAAATACCAATTGACACAAGTAGTACAATAGAACGCCTTAAGTTTACATGAAGATATCTTCGATAAAAATAATCGTATGAGCCTGACGAACAAAAAAAAAAAAAAAAATTTGCAGCATTAAAGGATTGGTCAATGAATTTAAAGATATTTGAAAATTATCAAAATTAACAAAATCTACGTTTGTCTATGAAGCAGCAGTACAAACACATACAGCAGGATTTACAAAAATTATCAATCAAGTCAAATAATATCTAACGGAAGTTTTCAATTGTGACGACGTTGGGCTTTTTTTTTTTTTGGAAAAGAAAAGCTTTACGCAACATATATTCACAAAAGGTTCAGACACCTGGGTTTAAGGCATGGAAGAAACGGCTGCCCTTGGTTATTTGGGGAAATGCGGAGGGGCACATGATAAAGGCTAAGCATTGTTTAATTAACTTGGAATAATAAAACACTTAGAGGCCGCCTACACTTTTTAAGAATATATATATATATATATATATATATATATATATATATATATATATATATATATATATATATATATATATACACACATATATATATAGCATCTTGCTTTTCCAACTATGGTTGTAGCTTGCTATTAGTAATAATAATAATAATTATATACATATATATACAGTATATATATATACATATAATATATATATATATATATATATATATATATATATATATATATATATATATATATATATATATATATATATATATATACATATATATATATATATATATATATATATATATATATATATACATATATGTATATATATATATATATATATATATATATATATATATATATATATATATATATATATATATATATATATATATATATATATATATATATATATATATATATGTTGACAGCAGGCCGGGAGGAAAAAGGAAACGAAGATTGGACAAGCGCTTTCGTGTTATTATTACACCTCTTCACGGTCTTATGGTTTAAAAATACAATTAGAATACAAAGAAACCCCGGCCTGCTGTCATCTTGAGACATCGCATGTTCCAGCGATTTGTCATTAATATATATATATATATATATATATATATATATATATATATGTATATATATATATATATATATATATATATATATATATATATATATATGTATATATATATATATATATAAATATTATTTATATATACATACATATATATATTATATATATATACATACATATATATTTTATATATATATACCATATTTCCCGTGTTATAAGACGCACCCTATATTTAGTCAAGTAATTTTTGGAAAAATAAATGGAGGATTTTACAACCTACTATTCAGAGAATTCTAGCGTGAATTTTTGTTTAGCACAATAAATTTTCATATGTTGGGTGTATTATGAAATGTGTTGTTAATATCAATTAGTTGTACACCTGTTATCCCAATTTTATTACGTATTCATATCAAGAACCACTAAACTAGTCGTAGTTGCTATTATTGTAACAATGTTTTCAAGTGTTTGTTAACATGAAAGCAGTCTTGCCAATTGCTCAATACCAAATTTCGGTAGAGAAGTAAAATTCAAGAAATATTTCCTAAATTCCTCGGGTACGCATTTCACACGAAATTAGTTACTGATCAAATAAAGAATTCTGTGGAAATTTCACAAGGTGAAATATCTTATCTAGTGTCTGTATGACTAGGTTTACTTGGTTTACAGCTAACTTGGTAACACCGCAATCAACTTGCAGTAAGATTTTTTTTTCAAGTGTGTGTTTACCAACCACTAATTGTACAATTTTGGAACCTATACAACAAAATCATTATTTATATATATATATATATATATATATATATATATATATATATATATATATATATATATATATATAATTTTCCCCTCCAACTAGTACAGTATACGTACATGTAGGTACGCACCATAATAAAATACAGTATTCCAAAGTCTACTGAACTGAAGGAAACAGATTGAAGTTCCAATTTTAAATGCTTCAATTTGGTTTTTACATAATGTACTTTTTTTATACAATTACACTGTACAAATATACACTAAAATTATTAAAAATATTTACACTTAATTACTGTACAATACTAATATAAATTACTCCATCTACCCTCAACTGGTCTTCCAGATGTTAAGAACGGCATTAAATGCAGAACCCAACATGAATGGTCAGAAAGTACTACACGGGAACCCCCTCTCTGGTTACAGCTAATTTCTCCTTTGTCTACATATACACCGAATAGTCTAGCCTATTCATTTCACATTCTCTTGTCCTCATTCACCTATCATCACTGAGATTACCAAACAATTCTTCTTTGCTCAAGGGGTTAACTACTGCACTGTAATTGTTCAGTGGCTTCTTTCCTCTTGGTAAGGGTAGAAGAGAGACTTTAGCTGTGGTAAGCAGCTCTTCTAGGAGATGGACACTCCAAAATAAAGCCATTCTTCTCTAGCTTTGGGCAGTGCCACAGCCTATGTAGCATGGTCTTCCACTGCCTTGGGTTACATTTGGTCACACTATTTTATCTTATTTATCTTTCTTTTGTTTTTATGAAGTTGTTATAGTTTACATATGAAAGACTCAATGTTACTGTTCTTAAAATATTTCATTTGAATTTTTCATTAGAGTACTACTGTACAGGTACTCTTGTACAGTAGTTTGTTTATGTCCTTACTTCCTTTCCTTGCTGGGTTACTTTCCCTGTTGGGGCCATTGGGCTTACATCATCCTGCTTTTCCAACTAATGTTGTAGCTTAGCTAGTAATAATAATAATATTGCCAAAATAATCATGTTCATTAAAAGAGCAATGGATGAGTTTCAGCCATAGACAAGTTAATGCCCGCAGGAAGAATGTTGGATTCGTGGCCATTAAATTTCTAAAGGGTTCACTACAATTGATGGGCAAGTTACAAAATTATTACACACAGCAAGAAAACTCGGTGGCGCAAGATGTCGCTGAACATATTGACAAGCATAGGGAAGCGTTCACAAATGACATTTTAAGTCGGGGGGAAAAAAGGACACACTGTACATGAAATTGGACTTAAAGACAAACTCAACAAGGTCTTTCGAATGTCACGGGACTGGAAAGACAAAAAAAAACTATATGACCCCTCTCTGCAGCAGGCATGCAATTACAGGCAAAGACTGCAGTTGCCCATTACTTTTTTTTAAATACAAAAAAGGGGACAGTAAAGGCCTCAGTACCATCAACTCTGTTTGCTGCAGACCTACAATTCTATCTTCTGTCTACTTGGTATCCTGACACCCCAATGCTATTCATATTTCCTCTACTTTCATTATGTGACACAGATCCAGATAAGCCTTGTGCTCTTTCATCAAAAGATTAAGAATCTGCTGCTTTCATTTCATTAATGTATGCATTAAAGAATGTCATATCTTATCATTATCTATGATACTTCAACAAAAACAATGGAGCTGGCAGAGAGTATTAAGTAGCCTATAGTAACTAGTAGCATTTAAAAAAAAAAAATTGTTACAATAATGAGGTATATGTACAGTACATATGCATACAGTATTTACAACAAGTACTTTATACACATTTTTCTGGGTTCAACCTGTGTCGCTCCGTGAAATGCTCCTTATAGCACCATTTCTAAGGTATAAATACTGGTAAATATACCAGAGAAAAAGTTGCATGGAATGCTAGGAATATACCCAGCTCGCTCACCCTTATAGGGTGTCAGTATAGTAACTTGGGCGTGTTAAAACCACTACCAGAGGTCCCTCACCAATTAATCTTCTCCTTCCTCAATATCCCCAGTTACTACGAGGTGCCGTTCTACATCCGACTACTGCCCCCTACCACCACCACCACCCACGCGCCTCCCATCATTTTTTTTTTCTAGCACCGTGATATCCACACACGTTTGTTTTCGTAGCTTCTTTGTGACTGTGTTTTGAAGATGTCTGACCTTTTGGAGACCTCTACTCCAAAGTTAAGTATTGCAATGATCTGTTTTGATAATTCAAGGTAGCGACACGTAAAATTAATGATATTGTTAATTTTAGTCTCAGCAGCATTGTGTGATGTCTTCCCTCAAGGGCATATACGGCAGCCATTTTGGTGTCGCTACCTCCGAGAGCTTCATGATTTTTACGACTTTCAATTAGTTCCTCATACTAATTGTAGTCTTGTTAATTAGCTCTAGACATCTTATATAGTGTTTAAGCATTGTTATTGAAGTTTATTAACGTTTGAGTATTAGGCTACTCGCGTTCATTTGGTTAGCCTACCCGACCAGGCAGTATGCGGCATCGGAAGGTAGCCTATACGAGTGAGCCTCCCTTCGATATACCGTACGTATTTTATAACTAGGTTAAGATGTTTCTGTTGAGTATTATGCGGGGAATTGGAACACGTTTTAACTTTATATAGGATGTTATCCTTATTTTGGAGGGCTGAGAACTCAAGGAATACAGTACAGTTAGTGGCTTACCTAGACAATTGGCTTATTTGGGCCAACAGCGTCAAGGAATACCACAAGGCGACGAACAAAGTAATAAAGTTCCTGGAACACTTAGGGTACCAAATAAATTTCAAAAAGTCCCATCTTACTCTGGTAACATGCTTCCAGCGGTTAGGTCTACAATAGAACCTATCGGCGGCAACCACAAATTCACCAGATTGTTTACATACCGCGCTTCAAGATGTTTCCCTCTGGTTTAGTTTGCAACTATTGCCTACAATGTGCATAGGAATTATTTTTGGGAGGTCATGATTGCCTTTCTTTTTCAGGATAGTGAAGGGGGATATACTGTGATATAAATAATAGTTGTGAGTTTCACTCTCAGTATCACTAATGAAGTGTTGCAATGGTACTGCCGATAAAGTTCACAATTCTAAGTGCTAAAAGAAACTTGCTGTTAGTTCAGGGGAGAAACCAGGGAAGTGGATAATAGTAGGGATACTAATAACACTTTTCCACCTTTAGACAACATACGAGTTCAGCTATCTCTTGATAGTGATGAGCTTCCAAAGCTCTTGCCATCACAAGTTTCCATTGTTAAAATTCAAAAGCTAGTGAATCCTCCCTTATTAACCCTTTTACCCCCAGGCTATTTGGAACTTTCCAAGCCTTAACCCCAGGGTTTTTTTTTTTTTCAAGCACATTTTGCTATATATATTTTTTAAATTGCTCTAACAGCCTTAATTTTTGTCAGAGAGAAGTCAGGTTGGTCTTATTCTTTTGGAAAATGCCTGAAGTTTCCTAAAAAGTTTTCAAAAATATGCAAAAAAAAAAAAAAAAAAAAAAAAAAAAAAAAAAAAAAAAAAAAAATGTAAATAGCAGTTTTTTGCAAGGACGTACCAGTACGTCCATGGGGGTAAAGGGATGAGTTTTGTGAAACGTACCAGTACGTCCTTTGGGGGTAAAAGGGTTAACAGTAATTATGGTCTTTCATGCCCTGTTGCCTAACCTAATACCCTGAAATCAATCTAATATTCAAAGCGTTTCAATTCAGCAAGGGTTCTGAAAGCATTCAGCGCTGCGCTATATTCAAAAGCTTCACCAAGAGCTTTGAAATCTTTACATACTTTAGTTCCTTCTGCTGTTAAACTCTTGCAACCCCACAATCATAGTCGCTCTATAAGACAACTATATTGTGAGACAGCAGACCGAGTAGGTTGTCTAAATCTGAATATCCCTCCACTCACTAAAGTAAGCTCCTCTCATCAGTCTCATATTGCAGATGGCGAGGCATATATTAATTATCAAGAAAACAATATAAATTAGTTTTGCTTGTAACATGTTCAGTACGTAGCCCTCAAGAATGCATAATAATAAGAGAAACCTTTAAATGGTTGTAGACTTTGTTGAAGGGAAATATGATGCAGTGTTTTCTAATAGATTTTTATATATTAAGAACAAACAGCTGTAGGAATTCTTCATAGGGTTGTTGTTTAGGTTGATTATTATGGCCAAAGACACTCTACTAGAGCTAGGGCAATCAGCCAACTGAAAATTCGAAGGGAAAAAAAAAAAACTTGGCTGAAAATTCGAAGGAAAAAAAAAAAAAACTGAGATTTGTTGGACAGTAAAATGTGAACAAAGTAAATAGATATGATTTAGAATAACCACTCAATCAATATCTTACATGCTGGAATTCATGTTGCATTCATAGTCTAGTAACTAGAAATAATAGGTTCAGCTGCTGGGAAACAGTGGAAGGTTAAGAGTTGGTGGTGGGTTGAGAGATGTTAACAATAAAGATGTTAGACTCAAGAAGTTTCCAGCTCCTGATTGGACCGTCAAAATATATTCAGTTATTGTGGTGAAGATATACTGCATGTAGGAAGTACATACTGTACAGAACTGTACAATGTAATGTGTATAGGCAATACTATTACTGTATATCGTTTTTCCCACCAAAATAGGAATTTTTTTTTTTCTTTTTTTTACAGCCTGAAATCTAAGAAGACCTATTTTCTTTATAACAATAACCCCTCCTTTAAGAAAAAAAAAAAAATCACACTTCTAAATCTCCTTAGGTTTAGAGTTCTCTTGCTTGAGGGTAAACTCGGGCACACTATTCTATCTTTGTTTCCTTATTTCCTTTCCCCGCAGGGCTATTTTCCCTTGGGCTTATAGCATCCTGCTTTTTCAACTAAGGTTGTAGCTTAACTAGCAATAATAATAACAATAATTATAATACTACTACTTCTAATAATAATAATGTTAAAAAAACCCACTAATACTCTTGCATCAACCAGGATCCTACCTCCTCGTACTGTCGTTGCATCATCCCCCCCCCCAAGTGAATTTGCACGAATGGGTGCATGGAACTCCCTAACTGATTGATGACCAGTAAAGGGATTGAGAATTAGCAAGATCACTAGCCATGCTGTGTGTATGTACTTGGACCCTTGGTATCATGCTAACCATAACACAAAGTTCGTATAGGGTATGGGACCTCTAGACTAGGAGTTAGGACCTACCAGCAACAAGAGACGTGCACGATAGCACAAGTACTTCGGATACTGGGTTTCTCGTTCCTTATCAGATGAATGACAGTACTATCTTCCCATAGACAAGGTATGACTCGGCACAGTGATCAGACCCAATAAAAACACTTCAAAGTTTCCGTTTCTTGCATTGTCAACTTTCAAATGTCATTGAGGATCTACCGGTAACAAGAAATTGAGCCAATCTTCATAGCTGGTAGTTGAAGTCCTCATGGAAAAGGCTTTCATTGAGATCTACAAAAAGCCTCTCTATTGCTGTACACTCTGAATAGCCTCCAAGAATAAGATGCAGATACTCCAGTTCCAGATGTAATGAGCTGCTTGAGGTCAAGCTTAAGGGTAAAGGTCTCAGAACCTTTCTTTTGGGACTTAAGAAAGCTACCAAAGTCCTTGTAATTTCTAAATGTATATTTCCTACTACCTGACATACTGGTCGAGGGGGGAAAGGGGGGAAAGACTGACATATTTAGAAAATCTCAAATCCACATTATCATAACTTTCCCCCTTCCCACGGTGATCAGACGAGCAGAGCATTATACAGTAAAGGAAACTTCAAAACTAGCTGGGACATCCATACTAGCCCAAGAGTACACTAGATGCATCTCTAGGTAGAATGAATTGTACTCACAGCTCATTTGAGTAGAGGAAAATCAGAGAACTCAAGGACCTTAGGAGTCTAATGAATAAAAATGCTTATTAATCTCATTCTACCCTAAATAAACACCAATGATCTTGAGACTACTTGAATATCCGTTGCCAAGAATACATCTGATATAGGCAAGTTGAGCATTTAAGTCAGCAAGCTAAAATCCCATCCAAGACATTCAAGTAGGCTAGAGGATTCAGACACTTACAATAAGGGTAAACTATTAGCCCAAAACAAAGTACACCAGGCCCAGCACACAACATACATTCCTGTACAACACACAAGCACAAAGGTTAAAAGAAATCACCATAACACTATATAAAACTGTAACTGTAACAGCCACTGTAAGAAGTGAAAACTAACCCTACAAGTAAAAAAAATCTGACCTATCAAAGGGCTAATCTGAACTGAGGTCGTACAGGTATAACGAGAGAACAAACATAAGAATATGGAAAAATGTCATAGAAAAGTAGCTTGGAATTAAGGTAAAAATCTCTCACGAACAAGCCGTAGGAAAAGTATAAAACAATTGAACTTGCAGTAGCTCAAAAAAAGGGAATTCTACAACGGCATACACCGGCAAGTCTAAATCAGGGGGGGGGGATGCAAAGGAAATCCATGGGGCAAATTAAAATAAAAAAAATAGTGGTTTGGAATGATTGCAAAAACTTTATATCATTATTTATTTATATCATTATTTATTAAACATTTTCCCAAAACGATTAATATTTGACCATCTGAGATCCACATCACACTCAAATTAAGAAATTACCCTTGCTTTTGCCTATGCCTGTCTGCTTGCATGCAGTTTTTATGCTTCCGTTTTCCCGATTTTGGCTGCGGCTGGACAAGTAAGCTGGTGCTTTCTCGTGTAATACTGCATACATTTTGCCGCACTGTGGCTAGTATCATAAAGTTTGATCAACAATTTGACCCTTAATCGTGTTTTGAAAAATGAAAAACGTTGATGGCTGCTACCGTGTGTTTATTAGTTCTATATAACTTTTTTTCTTTTTGACTGACTGGGGGACTGTGATGTGTGGCTTTTAAAGGTTGCTCATAAATGGCAAAGGTAAGCAACAGTGACAATGCCCTTGAGACACCATATATACATATGATCAGCAGCCAAACTCCCTCCCAACCAAGCTAAGACCATGGAGGGGCAGGCAATGACTCCTGATGAATCACCTGCTAGACCTACAGGCTCCCATAAACCACCTACATCCTTAGTGCATCCTTGCAGACATTACAAGAAACTATCACACTTTAGCTGGTCTCGAACCTAAGTCCAGTAGATCGCCAACCAGGGATGTTTCCGATAAGCTACCAAAACCCCTACATCTGGACCATGACCCATTGATTATGCATGGCTGCATGTACGTTTCATTTAAGGAAAATTAGTGTTAACTTGAAACAATAATTGGAAGAATCTCTCATATTCATCCCCCTATTTCTGAAATACCTCGTAAAATTTCCAGTTCTAACATATATGGCATATTTATAGGAAGTAGGTTGGCCTGGGCACCAGCCACCCGTTGAGATACTACCGCTAGAGAGTTATGGGGTATTTTGACTGGCCAGACAGCAGTACATTGGATCCTTCTCTCTGGTTACGGTTCATTTTCCTTTTGCCAACACACACACACACACACACACACTCACTAAATAGTCTGGCCTATTCTTTACATATTCTCCTCTGCCTCATTTACCTGACAACACTGAGATTACCAAACAATTCTTCTTACTGCACTGTAATTGTTCAGTGGCCACTTTCCTCTTTGTTAGGGTAGAAGAGACTCTTTAGCTATGGTAAGCAGCTCTTCTATGAGGACACTCCAAAATCCAACCATTGTTCTCTAATCTTGGGTAGTGCCATAACCTCTGTACCATGGTCTTCCACTGTCTTGGGTTAGAGTTCTCTTGCTTGAGGGTACACTCGGGCACACTATTGTCTTATTTCTCTTCCTCTTGTTTTGGTAAAGTTTTTTTTAGTTTATATAGGAGATATTTATTTTAATGTTGTTGCTCTTCTTAAAATATTTTATTTTTCTTCGTTTCCTTTCCTCACTGAGCTATTTTCCCTGTTAGAGCCCCTAGGCTTATAGCATCCTGCTTTTCTAATTAGGGTTGTAGCTTAGCAAATAATAATAACAATTACTTTCTATGATACTGGAACCATTACAAAATAAATGGGTCTAATATAAATTACATAATTACTGACACTAGCTAAAGTACGTGCATTTAGAAGTTATATGTATTCACTCTGTAAAATCAATAGATATATAAACAATAAGAGCAACTGGTTGGATTCCCAAGGTAAAATGATGGCATCTTCAGCACTTTCACAATTCCAAGCAAACAAGCGAAAATTTAACACAATGTGTAATCTGTCATAAAATGCTTTTAGAGGGTTACACAAAACACAGAACACAGTGTACTCTTAGATGATGGTTTACTTCCTGTCATCCTGAATAGTGACAAAGACCCATTCTTTTTTGAGAGGAACATTCAATTTCGCAGAGACATAAACTAAACATGGTTGTCACATGTGTAAACAATATGCATCAATTCAAGGCTGCCCTCACAGTTTAAAGGCCGCTCACGAATGGCAGGCGCAAGGGACAGTGACATTGCTCTATCGAGCAGGACAATGCCCTAGAGACTGACCAAATACACATATGATCAGCGCCCATGCCCCCTCTCCACCCAAGCTAAGACCAAGGAGGGCCAGGCAATGACTGCTGAGGACTCAGCGGATAGACCTATAGGCTCACCCATACCACCTTAGCTCACAAGGATGGTGAGGTTGCAGCGACCAAAGAAACAAACGAGTTTGAGTGGTACTCGAACCCCAGTCCCCAACGTTACCACATTGGCCACCACAACCCTACGCAAATTGAACCTCACATAAGCAGCTATAACTATACTTGGTCTTCCCATGTTGCAAATATAATGTTTCCCCGCATACTGGGAGAAAATGTTGTGGATATGTTGAATGCAGCATCTATATCTCATCATGCTGTGCAGAGAAGAACATTTGACTTATGCAAAAATAACAAAGATTATGTTATCTTTACCATTTAACTGGATGGATCAATTGATAAACAATTGTGATTTTGATTGATTTAGAGTTTTCTGGCATCCTGATATCAAAGGTCATTAACGTCGATATAGTTTGTTATAAATAAAGAATAAAGGGAATTCAATTTTTTTCAAAAAATTAAGCAATGTCCTTTTAAAAGTTGAATAGCTTTCAGAAGACCTGCTTCTGAAATAAATCTAAAAAGCACCACTAGCATAGTGCAATGCATCAAACAGATACATATTTCTTATAAACCATCGTGAACACGAAGGCTTGTTCATGCTAGATGCATTCAAAAGTTAACCTATAATGAGTATTTTCTGATCTTTTGGAAACTAGAGCAACAAGAATCATTTGTAGTCGAGTACCCAGTAACTATAAACTAAGTACATTCCTGGGAAAACAGGGTAAGATTTAGAATTCATGACTAACTGTTTATACACTTATACCAATTAAATACACACACACATCCTCCAAGCAACACTACAACACTAATTTTTAGGCTTTTCCTTTGACATTGGAGTTACCTTCACGAGGTAAAACAAGTAAAGAGGAATTTATACATTATCAAACTTTCAAGTGAGCATGATTAGAACATTGGCTATTTTTCATTGTCAGGTAATTCTATCAAGAGATTTGCAGTCTTATTAATCTACATCAAACTGCGCAGTCAATTTAAAGCTGCAATGAAGGTCTACAAGTTTTTTTTGGGATACAATGCTCTATATATGAAGCACCAATCCCACCACCCCAGTATCCTAAAGAAAAAAATATATGTATATATTTTTTTTTGGTGGAGGGATTAATGACACCCTAGAGATGTGGTGAATATTATCTGCCACTGGGGCAGGAAGGCCATTCTGTGCCAAGATACAGATCCAGTTTCCCGCGTACGGGGCACCGGCGGCACTAGCCCAAACCGACAAGAAAAAATGACAAATTAAAAATAAAATGTGACAGCACTTAGAAATGAGCTAACACCCAAAACAAATTTCTGGGCTCCGACCCGTGTCGGCCAGTGAAATGCTCCTTTAGCACTATTTCTAAGGTATATAACTGCTATATATTACCAGAGAAAAAATTGCATGGGAATGCCAGGTTGAACCCAGCTCGCTCACCTGTATAAGGTGTCGATATAATACTGGGGCGCGATAAATCACAACCAGAGGCCTCGCACCATTTAGATGTCTCCTGTCAAAATCCCCGAACAGCGAGGCGCCGTTCAACCTCGTACTACTACTAACCAACCCACGCCAGTGACGTCACTCCTTTTATAGCACGCAGTTTGTTAACAATACTGTGTGTTGTGTGTAAATTTCCTCTGTCACTACATCTAAGTTAAGTACCAGAGATATGAGTTTTGAGATTTTGGAGGGGGCCTTGTCCGTTTTTGTTTATATTATTCAGTTATTATTCACGACCTTGCTGGGTCTCCCTTGGTTCAGGCTCCCTCCTCTCTCTCTCTCTCTCGTTCGTTCTAACGATTTTCAATTAGTCCTCCATACTGATTGTTTCTCGTTGTGGGGACACGGGTCTCTCACCCAGAAATAGATTTTTCCTTCGTCAAAATCCCTTTATCAGCCCTGGAATCTCTCATACGAACAAATCAAGTGACTGAAGGCCTTGACTTAAAAAGTTAATACTGTATAACAACATAAGAACATGGATGTATTGGCATCGTAACAAAGCCCTCTAACTCTCCGAGTGGTGAACAGGGAGCACAAAATATTATCAGCCCAAAGCAGGTGTTTTGTTTCCCTTTAAATTCAAATACCCCTTTGACTGAATTTTATGTTTCACAGGCCCTCCTATATATTGTACCTGCTGGTACATAAATATATTCCAACCAACCTCAGAGGGGTCATATGTTGGGCATGAACAGCAGGACTACCGCAGATTCTTGAGATCATGCATATGCATACATGATAACCCCTATGGTGCCTTTCCCCTCAAACTAGTACCAGAAAGGCCAGGCTTTGCTGCCGAGGGCTCAACAGGTAAACCTATCTCTTCTTGCCCTCCCCCCTTAGGTATAATACCGTCGGTATAATACGCTACTTGGGATTTGGGAAGGTTTTGTTGGATTTTCTATTTTGGAAAAAGTTTTATCTGAAACTTGCCCAACTACACTGCCTGAACCTGGTCCTACTTTATTTTTATAAAATGACCTCTTAACGATACCACCCGCATTACTACGAAATGATCGACATTTAATATTACTTGGACAAACTTTCCAAATCATTGTGTAAAACAGTAACTAATCTTTAACAGAACTAGCGTATGTGAAGGCTTTCCCACAGAAAACTTGAAAACTCCCTCAATATTACATAACAATCATTTACACAAGCCCCAATTGTTATTATTGGCAGAAAAAAAAATACAAATACAGAGGATGAAATGATACTTTATCCCATTGTTAGGATTTCTTGCTACGAACACCAATAAATTTATATATGTTCAAGTAAATAAATGTCATACTAATACCATGATATCATGGTATATACATAGACTACATTATACTCATGGTACAAGTGTGTACAGTATGTAGGTGTGTGACTGCAAACGTACGGGTAGTGTGCGTGTTACAACAATATCTATCTGATTACCAATAAAATTATAATCTTTTTAATTACATACTATCAAATATATGTTAAGCACTCTTCAATAATACCAAAGCATTGGAGACTATACCCTTACCCAGCCTATTCGTGAAGTAAATTCCCAATCAAAATAAAGATAACTTTCATTACAAGGAGATTATGTTGTAGTACCATATTTAAAAATGCTCTTGAAACACTAAAAAAATATTGATTCCATCATTTTCAACAATTTGGTTTGAATGATTTAAAAAGAAATTTCACCATTAAATACAAAAATCGTTTCCTTTCACATAAAAAAATCCATCATGCAAAAACACTTTCCTGGGGCTGTCACAAAGGATTGCATAAAGTTTGCCCTTGTTGCAGATAACACAAAAGAGTTTCTTTACATTAAAAAAAAATTGGACAATTAAAGTAACAGAATATATTAAGTGGCAACCCTACGCAGTCCTATGTGTCAAACCCTTTCACATTCAGGTACATCAATTTATCTGCACAAATACATCAGCCAGAAAAAAAATTATTCTTTACGAACTGACGACTGAATTCCATTGAACTGTATTTAAAGTTTCGCTTTACTTTCATAAAAAATTAAATGAATAGATCTTTAAAGGATTCTAATTAATCCAGGTAACTAAGTTTTACTTCCTTCCAGGGTCTTATGGTATTTTCTTCAAATCTTTAAAAAATTCTCTATACAAAAACCTAACATCCTTGCCTGTAGTATACTATAGATAACTACACAGTGTACAGAAGGTACCCTACAGTGATTTTTCCCTTTTTCTTTAGCTACATGAATATTACCATTGCCTGTAACAAAAATCTAGACTTTCTACCAACCCAAAATAATCAATTCTAGAATCTTATTATTTCAAAACACGATGGTTATCATATGTCTATTATAACCCAATGCTATCTAAAATTGTTTCATTATACTGTACATAACTAAACCTTAAAATAACTTTCTTAAATAAAAAAAAAAATAAAAAATAATTTTTTCGTCCACATAATGAGGCCATAACAACCATAAATTCTTCTAAATTTACATAATTCAAAACTGATAATCAATTTTCATTTTTTTTTATTATTTGATCTTATAAATTTTTACTTTTTTTTTCTGGCTAAAATCTTCTACCAAAGAAAATTCTGAACTTGCACAAATACCTTAAACTAGAGAGAGAGGCAGTCACAAACTTCTGAGACTTAAACCTTCGAAATGGAGTATGTGGGGCACGACCGCCCACACTGTTTATCACACTTGTCAAAAGCAATGCAATGAAAAACAAATTCAAACAACATAATGCAGCCACATATGCCACAGGCACAGTCTCTTGATTTGGAAAATACATAAAAGAGTACTGTTATGACATTTCACAAATGTTATTTATGCAAACCTGGAGGGGCTAAGGCTTGACTGATTATTCCAAACGCTGAGGAGAAAATATGCTCGCTTCTACATATAACGACATATGTGTTTAACTTATATTGTATGGATGACCCTAACGCAAGATAAGTTCGCTTTTAACATACGTATATTTACTGTATTACGGAATAAAGTACCATTCTATACAGTACTGTCCGTATGTATGTATGTATGGTATGCATTATATATATATATATATATATATATATATATATATATATATATATATATATATATATATATATATATATATATATATATATATATATATATATATATATATATATATATATATATATATATATATATATATATATATATATATATATATATATATATATATATATATATATATATATATATATATATATATATATATATATATATATATATATATTCATTCATGCTGCGAAACATGATGCGAATATTTTTCTGACTCGCATTGCAAAAAATTCTCTATGATAAGAAAAGTGTTTTGCCAGCCTGGCTGAGAACAAAATAGTCACCAATTAAAAAGTTTGAAGAAAACGGGTTGTTTACTCAATAGAAAATGTATATCGCTATACAGTAGTAAGGGTAACTATAATAGTACAGTGTATATGGTACGGCATATCTTGTGTATGTTACAGTATGTATTGTATTATTTTCCAATTAATATTGCTTTAAATTCTAATACCTACTTAATTTACAGGTATTAAAAGTTAGTTTAGATATAATGAATGGTTAAAATGTATTTGGCTGGACAGTATCATTGTGGTTATACTGTAGCTTTATTATGAAATTTAATGTGGTGTTTTTGTATGGTTTGTAGAGAATTAGGAGATTTACATGTATAATGTGATTCGTAACACAAAATTTTCACGAAACAAAAGCCATTCCAGAACGAATTAATTTAGTGTTGTGACGCATTACTGTGTATATACATACATATATATATATATATATATATATATATATATATATATATATATATATATATATATATATATATATATATATATATATATATATATATATATATATATATATATAATCTATACAGTATATATGTTATCATTAAGTATGAGTTTGTGTACACAATTCTGGACATTGGTATAGCTCCTGTGACAGATGTTCTTAAATGAAAAGAAAAAACGAGATTAAGGGAAAAAAGTTAAACAGTCAGATGAGAAAAAACTGAAAAGAAAGAATTGAAGTTAAGCAGCGTAGAGAAATTTCAGTAGAAGGACTAGTGTAAATTTTTCATTTAGTTTGAAAAGCTGAATATTAATACCAACAGACTACATCCACGTAAATACAATCGATTAGCCTTGACGAGCAATACCGAGGACCTGATTCGCGGCGTCCCCCAACCCACACTGAAGAGTCGTCGCATAATGTTTAAAATATATCAACATCTATCATTGCAGCTAATAGAAAATAGGAAAATATTAATTTCAATATCTACAGCATTCGGTTATATTTCTTATGATAAAAACCAACACCCAGTTACCCCAAAACTAAACAAAATACGATGACAAAACTTCATCATACGCTAGAAATCTTCCCTTCATACTAATTAGGAAATATTTTTTCCTATAAACTTCTCCAAAGTTCACAACTGAAAGTGGCACAAGAAGAAATAGAGCCACCATATATCACAAGGCCATCAGAGAACATCGTTAATCATTATTATGCAGTTATAACCAAACTATCCCCCCCTCAATAAGAGTAAATTATAATGATCATCATCATCTCCTCCTACGCCTATTGCCGCAAGAGGGTATTCTGCTAATAAGGACAGCATCATCAACATACTCTAAGTCACCTAATTTCCTGTTACCAATCCAGTCCAACCCTTCTACACCATCCCCACCTATCCTATGCATTACAAAATCCATGAGGAGGATAAACAACATAGGTGACAACATATTCCCTTGGAGTACTCCATTGTTCACAGGAAATTCCTTTGATAGGACTCCACTAACAACAACTTTGCACTTTATATGCTCATGAAAAAGTATAATGAAGTATAAACATTTTCCAAATCTATTTTACTCTAGTTTTAGATAAATAGCATAATTATATCTACCAAAGTCTGAATATGGAAACACCTGAGAACCATAAGAAGAAATACTATTATAGTCAATAATTTTATTTACGACTCCTCCTACACTGATCAAGTTCAAACTGTGCTTTTCCTACGAATACATGCCTCGCTCTTACCACATGTTAGGAACATTCCAATCCCAACCTATAACATTGTATATGTTCATATCCGAACATAATACCCTAATTAAAGCTTCTCATGGCTTTAAAACACATTGCTTGAATAAAAAAAAACATTAAATGAACAGCCTATCTTACAATTGAAGAGCTTCAAGATGTCAAAAGTGCAACAACCATCAGTATACCAACTTTAGTGCAAAACAATACTATCCCACATCAGATCCTCTATAATTATGCAATACCTCTGAAATTATTCTCTAAGCATGAATTGCAACGAAGTATTGTCTTCCACTCCTATAATACTAACACCAATTACATGTACTTCCTATATCCTAATGAAATTTTAATGCAAATTAAAAAGCCTTTTGGTCAATAGTGTCTATGACCTTACCGCCATTTCTGCATCATATGAATGTATAACTATCTTAAAAAAATTCACATGAGGCCTTTAAAACATATGTTTACTGAACAAACTCGTGGGGTTCCCCATCAACAACACTATAAACTATAAAGTAACCGAGATCATAGCAGGCAAACCTTGAAGACTAAAACAAGTGATCAACAAAGAATATAACATAAGTGGCATCTTAAAATGATTGTGGCGAATCCCACATCAAAATCTAATGTATTATCTAAGAATATTATCTACTTCATCCATTTTGATCAGAGCTCTGAAACCCTGAAATATACATTTACGAATAGGAGCATACTTTCCCCCCCTTTCAAGTTGAAACTGGAAATGTATACAGAAACTCAAAAAAGGTGAGAAATGGGGACGTTTCTAGTTAATCTCATTCACAGGAGAAACAGAAACACTGTTGTCGCCACATACATATTTATTGCAAACGTTTCAACATTTCAAATGTCATCATCAAAGCTACCTAAATTAAAGTAATTGTTTCTTCTATCTTTACTTTAGGTGACACTGATGATGACATTTGAAATGTCGAAACGTTTGCAATAAATACGTATGTGGCGACAACAGTGTTTCAGTTTCATCTCAAAAGTTGTACAGAACTTCCAATTATTTCAAATAATTCTCTACCAAACTTCAACTGTTAGAGGCAAATGATTCCTGTGTTTTTTATATGTGGCTGCATTATAAAATCTCAGATCCTTTTCCTTACCTTGAGAAGAATCATGCTGACCAAGAGACCCTGAAGTTCCTGGACCCGGATATAACCCTGTCGAAGGAAAAAAGGGAGTCAGAAAAAAAACTTCCTGTACACAATGGTTATAAAAATATCGACTTTTAAACTAACACAAGGCTCCAACTCTTCCATTACCACCTTATAAGCAGCTCATCTAAGAGAAGGACACTCCAAAATCAAACCAGTGTTCTCTAGCCTTGGGTAGTGCCAGAGCCTCTGTACCATGGTCTTCCACTGACTTGGGTAGAGTTCTCTTGCTTGAAGGTACACTCAGGCACACTATTCTATCTTATTTCTCTTCCATTTGTTTCGTTAAAGTTTTTATAGTTACGGGATTTTTTTTTTAATGTTACTGTTCTTGAATTATTCAATTTTTTCTTATTTCCTTTACTCACTGGGCTATTTTCCCTGCTGGAGCCCCTGGCCTTACAGCATTCTGCTTTTCTAACTAGGGTTGTAGCTTAGCAACTAATTCTAATAATAATATTTACATTGTTACAGTTCTTAAAATGTTATTTCTTGTTTCCTTTCCTCACTGGGTTTTTTCCCCGTTGGAGCCCCTGGGCTTATAGCATCCTGCTTTTCCAACTAGGGTTTAGCTTAGCAAGTGATAAAAAATAATAATAATTTGTGGCCTGCTTGGAGAACACTGTCTAAAACCTGCCTTATATGAATAAACAGCGGTAGTTCCAATAAGTTCTTGGCATCCTTCGTGTGGTTCACAGCAGCAGAATGTCTTTACGTCTTACTTGGTCTCGCCCTGCTTAGCTGTTTTCAACTTTTTCCAATAAAAACAACTTCAAGCTAGCCATATACATTCATTAAAATGCCACAAAATTGCTTATGATCTAAACTACAGTATATGATAATAAAGACAGTTTTTAAAGAGGATACTCCCTACTAAGATTCTTTGGTGGGTTTAACAAGATACCTCTTCAAGTACCTCAATCTCCTCATGAACTCCATGAGAAAAAGGTCAGTCCTTTCTTCTAGGATAAAAATCATCTAATAATATTTGAACTTTCTAAACAAAGTCCAAAAATTTGCAACTCTTTTAAATGCCACCGTGGTTTCCCGTATAAAACTTCCAACCTTTAAGCACTCTCTCAAAGGTTAGTATCTACACTTACATTTAGTGTTTTTTCTCTTTTATTATAACAATCATATGGCAATCTACCCAGTAAATAATGGCCATTCCCAAACCCCCTTAAATTTTTAAATCTTAATATAACCTTTCAACAGCTAAGAATAGCAAGTGCAAAAGTAAAGGAATAACTGGTCTAGGGAAACTTGTGAGATGAGTAGAGATAAGATAGCAGGGATTATAACTGCTATCTTCTTATAACAATTTTTTACCTCAACAATAGCTCTAAAAAGTCTAGCACTTATGAAGCTCAGTCTTGGAGTCGAGTACATCCATTTGACTTATGTATAATAAATCTGGTTATCGAGTTATCCTGACTTCGTGCAGTAAATGCTAGTCAACCTCTATTAATCAGCTGATCATCGAATGGTAATTGGGATTTTTACGTCCTAACTGCTAGGCACAACATATCTCAACCACCCGTTGAGATACTACTGCTAGAGTGTTATTAGGTCCTTTGACTGGCCAGATAGTACTATACTGGATCTGTCTGCTTACAAATCAAACCATTGTTCACTAGTCTTGGATAATGCCATAGCCTCCATACTATGGTCTTGCACTGTTTTGGGTAAGAGTTTTCTTGCTTGAGGGTCGACTCATGAATACTATTCTGTCTGTTTCCTTATTTAATTTCCTAACTGGACTATTTTCTGGCTATTTTCCTGTTGAAGCCCTTGGGCTTATAGCCTCCTGCTTTTCCAAATAGGGTTGTAGTTTACCTAGTAATAATAATAACAGAAATAAAGGACGAGGAAAATATTCTTTAAAGTATAAGCCCTTCAAAGAAGTATTACTTACAAAATCATGTGTCTATTTAATTGAGAATTAGATTTGATGGATCGGCATGTCACAAGATCACACCCCATGACTGGACTTGACAGGAGAGGAGCATACTCATGAGCTCAATTGGTTAAGGCAGATATATCATAGAGAGAAAAAGAAGGGACTAGAACCAGAAGAATGGATTTTTGCCCCAGAATCCATAGCGTAATTGCTTTGTTGAAGTCCGAGCTACTACTTAAGAATTTAACCTCTCTGTGCTAGATCCCTGTACAGTGAACCCTCGTTTATCGCGGTAGATAGGTTCCAGACGCGGCCGCGATAGGTGAAAATCCGCGAAGTAGTGACACCCTATTTACCTATTTATTCAACATGTATATTCAGACTTTTAAAACCTTCCCTTGTACGTAGTACTGTTAACAAACTACCCTTTAATGTACAGAACACTTAATGCATGTACTACAGTACCCTAAACTAAAACAGGCACAAATATTAAAGGTGATTTTATATCATGCATTTCCTAAACACGCTAAAAAGCACGATAAAAAATGGCAACCAATGTTTTGTTTACATTTATCTCTGATCATAATGAAGAAACAAACTGGAGGTAGAGCTTTGCTTATTACCCAGACATATTTCCCATACTTTTCCCTTAGAACTACATCACATCTTCCTACTTTAGATATATATATATATATATATATATATATATATATATATATATATATATATGTGTGTGTGTGTGTGTGTGTATATATATATATTTATATGTATACACATATACATACCTACATATATACATAAATACATGCATACATATATATATATATATATATATATATATATATATATATATATATATATATATATATATATATATATACATATATATATATATATATATATATATATACATATATATATATATATATATATATACATATATATATATTACTGTATATATATGGGTTATGGAAACAATCCGCGAAGTGGTGAATCCGCGATGGTCGAACCGCGAAGTAGCGAGGGTTCACTGTACCCTGAAGAAGTGCTTATAATTCTCTTCCGGCATTCAGCTTCATTATCCCTCTTCTTTGAATCTATGTAATTAGGACAAACTTGTATCTCATCCTCTGATGCATCTATTCTCGTTGCATCAGCTCGGCATACAGTACTTTGTCTTGGCAGATTATATACCGTAAGTAAGGATTAAAGATATATTTTTAATCTTTATAACTTTGCATGGAAAACCAACTTGAGGTTTAACCCATTTTGAAGGCATGCTTCACTATCTCAACTTTAAAAAAAAAAAAAAAGAAGAAGAAGAAGAAGAAGAAGAAGAAGAAGAAGAAGAAGAAGAAGAAGAAGAAGAAGAAGAAGAAGAAGAAGAAGAAGAAGAAGAAGAAGAAGAAGAAGAAAAAGAAGGAGGGATGCAAGGTGTTACCCGGGGAATAAAAAAAAAGTGCTTATGATTTTTCCTTTGAATTTAAGGATTGAATAATTCCTTTCTGGGCTCGACCTGTGTCGCTCCATGAAATGCTCCTCTAGCACCATTTCTAAGGCATAATTATTGCTGAAAATACCAGTGAAAAAGAGAAATCCTTTCTATACAAGAAACAGCAACGAATTTTGAAATTATTCATTGAAATGAATATGCAAAACACCCACTATGGGACTTCTCTGAAATTTGATGATCAGCTGGCACCAGGTCCAAAGCAGTAGAACCTGAACAAGCTACTAGGCCACAGGTTAAGAACTATTCTCCTTCTAAAGAGGGAGGGGGAAACATACTTATAGCAGCAAGAGTTAGAAAAGATGATGGAACATCTCGTGCAATTAGTTTAGTAGGTAGTAGGTTGGATCTTAGGAGAATTGGTAATGATACTCCATTAGGCAAATATGTTTGTGGTAGCTCTAACACTGTTGATTACCATCCCGATTTCCACAACTTCCATATTATTTAAAAGTTATTGAACGTCTTATGACAAAATGTCTAAATAGATATGCCAAAGGTAATAAACTCTTCTCAAGTTTGCAGTTTGGCTTTTGTTAAGACCTTGGAGCATGTGATGCCATTCTTAGAATCTCCAATGCTGTACAGAAATCCAGAGATTGTGGTCTGGAAGTCTGTATGATTGGTCCTGATTTCAGTGCTGGCTTTCACCACGTTAAATATGAGGCCCTTGTTTTCAAACTCAAAGAGTTGAACCACAACAAAACTCAAAGTATGATTGTAAGTAGGGTGAGGACAATGGCTCCTCATAATTTGATCCCTGCATTGATAATGTTTCTTTAACTCTGCATAACTTAAAAAAAAAATTAGGAGTGATTCTTGATAGTAAATTTACATTTGCGAAACATTTGGTCTGTCTCTTCTTCAATTCCTAAAAAAAATTTGCTTACCGAGTAAGTCTTAAGATTTTCGGTGATCAATCTATTCTGAGGTGTTTTAATTTTTTCCTTCTGCCTTACTTCGAGTACTGTATTATTCTCCTGTCTGGTCTCCAGCTGCTGATTCTCATCTTAATTTGTTGGACAGGAACTTACTGTCTATTAAATTTCTTATTCCTGATCTAGATATTAATTTCTGCCACTATTGTTCAGATAGATTGTTATGCATGTTGAAAAAGATTTTCCATAATTCTGACCATCCTTTGCATTCAGATCTTCCCAGACAGTACCCACCACTTCATAATACTAGGTATGCAGTTAATTTCAATAGTCATGCTTTCTCCATCATAAAACTCAATACTAGACAGTATTCTGGAAGTTTTAATCCAGTTGTAGAACAAGCTTTCTAATCACGTAGTTGAATCGGTGGAACTTCAAAAGTTCAAACTCTCAGCGAATGCCTTTTTGTTGAACAAGAAGACATAAATCTCTTTTTATAGTTAACATAAGAAAGATCTACAGTATTTTAATGTTGTTACAGTTCCTAAAAGTGTTTTATTTTCTTTGTTCATTAATTTGCTTATAGTTTGTTTATTTCCTTTCTTCACTGGGCTATTTTTCCCTGTTGGACCTCTTGGGCTTATAACAACCTGCTTTTCCAACTAGGGTTGTAGCTTAGATAGTAATGATGATGATAAAATCTTTCATAATTCTGACAATCCTTGCATTTAGATCTTCCCAGATTGTACCATCCTGTACGTAGTACAAGGATCAATACTAAAAAGTATTCTAGAAGTTTTATTCCAGTTATGACTAGACTATGGAATTATTTTAATCAGTTGAATTGGGGGAATTCAGAAGTTCAAATTCTAAGTGAATGTTATGTTGCACAGGCTCACATGAGTGCCTCTTCATAGTTAATATATGACGTACATTTTAACATTGTTACTGATCTTAGGATATTTTATTTTCATCAGTTGTTACTTTTCAAATATAGTTTAATTATTTCCTTATTTACTTTCTTCAATGGGCTTATTTCCCTATTGGAGGCCTTGGACTTATAGCATCCTGCTTTTCTAACTAGTGTTATAGTTTAAAAATAACAATAATTGGAGGAGGCTGCAACCCTATAGGGAGGAATGCACAACCCAACTAAAGAAATCTGCACAGGTCACTCCTCCACAATTCAAAAGAGAAGTGATTCATGCATGAATGGTTTAGGCAGTGGGATGGCCATCAATTGTAAAGGAGAAATGATCAGTTGTTAAAGTCTACATTGACGTCTAAGGCAGAAGGGGAGGTACTAGAGATTCATGAAAAGCTGGACACTAACTTTACACCGAAGCCAAAGCAGAATGAATAGCTAAATTCACTTTATGGCATGAAATGAGATAAAATGTCTACGGATGAGCTACAAACGTAACTGGAGGATGAACAGCAAACAGTGGTGGTTGACAAGCTCTCACGCCAGATATGGAAACACTACGTACAATTTACTGATGACAGGACATTAACTTACTTAGTTAATTTTGCTTTAAAATAATATAAATATTTCTTAAAATTTGCTTAATTCTCTTCTTTAACAAACAAAATTCAACAGCAGTCAATTTGCTTGTTGGGTCTCCTTGCCCATAAACAAAACAGAGAGACATACATTGCTCTGACGGGGCTATGCATTTAAACGTAGGTTAGCAGCATCAGGGTTGGCAACCAGAAAGTAAGTCTGCATGCTCTACCTGGCCGCAGCCGGCTGACCACTACAACGAGTGTGTTGTGAAATGCCTGCAGAGGGAGTTGTTAATGAAGGAGTAGTTACTAAACAACACTTAGACCTATCCAATTTAATAACCACAACCTTTCTAGTCAAAATAACTTAATGAATGGATGTTTACCAATGTTGTTTACCCAATCTTCTACGGCAAAACTGACTGAAGAAATTAAAAGCTTGGTTATATGTTTACACAAAGCGATGCAATATGAATTCTTTTAAAATAAAGTGGGTCTTTCTTCTCTCTCTCCCTCTCCCTTTGTCTCAGGCCCAAGTTAATTTCTATCTTGGCGGTGTAATAATTACACTTCCTACCACAAAGAGTTCTGATTCTCAGATTGCAATATCAGAAATGGTAAGTCAGACAGTGGCATTTCCCGATAGGTCCTAGGAAAGTGTTTTAGTTAGGGAAGTGGTAATTTCACTCTCCTCCTTTAACCAGATATCTCAGACTTTTGCTCGATTCAAATATCATTTGATCAGACTTTATGTCCAGAAACGGCATCAAAACAACAAATACATTTCCTAAAGCCTTAATGCCAGTCCCTATTCATAAGGCTGTGGAATGAATGAATGATTTGAAGTTCTCTTGCATCCTTACATCGAAGGTCATTGACGCCGATATCGTTTATTATCCATAAAGATTAAAAGAATATTCAATTAAAACCAGAAAAGTAAATATGATATTAAAGTTAAATAGCATTAAGAAGACCTGCTTCTGATATAAATTGAAAAATGCCACTCGCATTGTATGACACATCATGTCCAAGGATCTTGGCAAAGATGAACCTGCCATCCTCACCCCGAGCCTCAAACAAATATCTATTTCTTTCTGTGCTATAAGTGGGGCATTCAGTCAACAAATGTCTCGCTATCAAGCGTGTGGAGAACTGCAACTATATGATACTTAAGGGAAGGCCATTTTGAACTGTCTTGGATAAAACTGCTGTATCGAATCAAAAGTGACATTATAAGGACATTGCAGAGAAGATCATTACGCATTCCCTTCTTCCTCCCATTTTCACTCTCAGTAATGGACTAATGGGAGGAACAGATGTCTTATCACAGATTGTCCGAGTTATAGAAAATGTGTTTCCCGAAGCATAAAATCAAGGAAAATCATACTGATTTATAAACAGGAATATTATAGATGCTGAACACCTCTATCTTTTCCTTGGGAACATCAAACCAGCCAAGATTAACAAGCTTTCAATTTTCACCCTTGGACAAAAAAAAAAAAAAAATAAAATAAAAAAGAGCAAACAGGTGTGAATTGAATCAAAACTATCTAAACACATCACTGGAAGACACTAGACATCAATCTCAGAACTAATGTACTTCTTCTTTACCAACGATTAAAATCAAACAAAATCGTATAAATTTACTGTATATACAAAACTACAATTGTAAATGAGAGAGCAAATAAACGTAAATATCGTAGATTTCTGAGTAAATAACAACATTTAGATGAGAAAAGGTATAAACAATTAAGGAAAACTTTATCTAATACTGTATACCTCATATCTGAAGTATAAGACAAACAATTACAAAATCATCTTTGTAGTGAACACACTTGGTTTTGGTTAGGAAAAGAGGTCACCACTACTGTAATTTGTTTTACTTTCTGTATCCTTATGAATCCAAAATAAACAAAATAACAAAGCCAACTATATACTCTTCTCTTTCCTACACACAACATCTAAAAGGAAAACCATAGTTTTGTTTGTTTCCTCGCCAGTCACAACGAACAAAATGAACGCATTTATATGCCCATTTGATGACTAACTATTGTAATAGCTTTCAGTAAACTGTTTATAACTGTGGTAGTTTTGAGGCAGGTTTTAAAATAGTGACAGAAGAGAAGAAGCCAAACATTGAAGCAGACATGAATGGCAGAATGGGGAAGAGTAGGTGTGGATATGAGGAGTTATATGGAGGCCATGAGTTTCAAATTACAAATGAAGATGAGGAGTTTTGATTAGCATGTATGAACATTTGTTTCAAAAATTGGATAAGCACCTGATAACTTATAAAAGTGGAAGAGTTGACAAAAATAATGTGATGAAATGAAAAGTGATTTTAGGGGAAAGCATGTGTTAATAAAACATAAGACTGGTAGCGATAGATTTTAAATGAAGTTGAAAACCAAAGAGATAGAGAAAAATTTAGAATTAAGGTTTGTGACCATTTAGGAGAAAAGGGTGAGCAATTTAGTAGGATTGTGAGACAACATGAAAGTTAAACTTGAGAGATTGGTTAGGGTAACCTTGTGGAAAATACCTAGCCAGATATGAAAGAAATATATATAGGGGAAACAGAGGAACTAGTGGAAATAACCACAGTATATTATTTGTCAAAAGGAGAAAAGTGGTGGTGGGATAGAGAGGTATAGGAGTATGTTTAAAGAAAAATAAAAGGTATTCAACTGCCAAGTAAGGTGCGCACTGGGAGTACTCTCATATAGAGATGGAAATACAGCATATTTCCAAGTGATGCTTTAAGAGGAGTTGGAGAGAATATTTTAAACAACTATTTAGTACTGAGAGTAATTAAGAGGATCTCGGAGAAACACAAGGGATGGAGGGGCCAGTGATGGAAATACAGAATACAGAAGTGAAGCAGCATTTAGTAAAATGAAAAATTGTAAAGAACCAAATCCATCAAAGTTTAAAACTGAAATGGCCAAGATACTAGCAACAGATTGGGAACAATGGATGCTGGATTCATTAAGCACAATATGGGAAAGAGGAAATACTATAATACCTAAACATTGGGAGGGCTACTGGTATTCATATTTAAGCATAAAGTTGATGCCATGAATTGTGGTAACTACAGGGGAATTAACCTAACAGAGCTTGGGTTTAAAGCTTTTAAAAGGGTACCAAATGAAAGATTGAGAGAGACTGTGAAACAGCAGTATGGATTTATGAGGGGGAGAGGGACTCTGGATGTTGAGAGAGACTAGAGGGAAACCAGAAGTTCTTCTGTCCTTTTGCAGATCTAGAGAAGGCTTAAGATAGAATATCAAGAAGTGATGTTAGGTGCTTGAGGAAGAGGGAAGTACTGGAGATATTGGTTAGAATGGTGGGGATGATGTATAAAAAGACAAGGACTAAAGTAATAACAGCTGTTGGGGAAACCAAAACCTTTGAATTAGTGTTGGATTACACCAAGATTCAGCATTAAGCCTGATTTATTTGTGCTGATCATGGAGGTGAAAAGTAAATAGATCAGAAATGAAGAGTTGCGCAAGTAGCTATATGCAGATGATTTAGTGATTGCTGCTGAAAATGAGGTAGGTGTCGGTGGGGTAGTCCAACGGTGTTCTCTAGGGCCTGTCACGGCCCTCCCCATTGATGAAGGGATTATCTAAATGGAAGACAGCCTGTGAATAGTGGTTTTCACACGCCCTTCTTGTATACACGACACCCACAAGGTGATCGCTCGAGGGTAGTAACCTCTGCATTCCATGCTTTTATCTTTCTCTAGTATATTTGGAAGATTTATATTAGAAAAGTGTAAAGAAGAACCCTTTTCACCGGGCGCCACAGGCCGCTTCCCAGAAAGATTTTTCCTTCGTCAAAATCCCTTTTATAGTTTATATATGACATGTCTGTTTTTGACGTTAATAGTTTATATAGGACATATCTGTTTTGACGCTGTTACTGTTTTTAGAATGATATATTTATTCATTCTCATCATTTATTTATTTCCTTTCCTCACTGGGCTATTTTTCCTTGTTGGAGCCCTTGGGCATATAGCATCTTACTTTTCCAACTAGGGTTGTAGCTTGGCTAATAATAATAATAATAATAATAATATTTGCCCCAACAACTGATTCCCCTGAAGAAAGGAAAGATGAATACCATGATGGACTGCAGAGGGTAATAGATGAGATCCCTGAGAGATATGAAAATTATGATTGGCGACTTCAATGCTAAAGTTGGAAAGAATAATCAAGAGATATAGAATGTGATAGGTGTTGAGGGTCTTAGCCAAGTTGCAAATGAAAATGGAGCACATTTCATAAGTTTCTGTTCAGCAAACAATCTTGTCATTGGAGGTACTCTTTTTCAACACAAGAACATCCACAAGTATACATGGACTTCACCATGTGGCAATTACAAAAATCAGATAGATCACATTGCCATTAATAAAGAGAGGAGGAGGACTCTAAAAAATGTAAGAAGCTATAGAGGTGCGAATATTGGTAGTGATCACCAGCTCCTCGTTGCCACACTGAAATTAAAACTGAAAGCACCCAACAGAAAGATGGATAGAATACCTAGGTTTGATACAACTAATCTTTTAGAAGAAAAGCACAGAGCAACATTTACAATTGAATGTAAGAATCGATTTGCAGTCTTAGACGCTAAGAGACGAAGAGCAAACAATCAATGAAGAACGGTGTGATTTTAAGAGAAAACATCAGTCAGTTGGTAGTGAAGTCTTGGGACACGTGGTTACATGGAGAAAGCCACAGATATCAAATGATACTTGGGATACTATAAAAAGGAGACAGACAGAAATTGATTGTTGAAAGTTTTCGAGGAAGTAATGAAAATTACAAGGTAGAGCATGCTAAGTATTCCAGTATTGATAGCGAGGTCAAACGAAAAGCCAGGAATGACTGGAGAGAATATTTAGACAGTAAAGCAGATGAGGCTCACAAAGCTATGAATTCAGGAAGTGGCTATGGTGTAAGAATTGCTCATAAAATTATTAATAAAATCTTGACTGGGGCAAAGAAGAAGCATATACCCATCAAAAGAGAGATGGCTCTGTCATAGCAAAAAGATGAAGAAAGACAACATTGGATGGAACACTTTAATGAGGTTATGAAGGAGATATGAAGGAAATAATTTGATTGATATAGCTGAAGCTGATGAAGACCTTAATGTTCCCATGAATGAATTCAGTATGTTTGAAGTCAAAGCCATCTAAAAAAAAAAAAAACTAAAGAGATGGAAAGCCCCTGGATGCATAGAATAACTGCCGAGATGATACTGGCTGAAAATGAAGTGACTCCCAGACTACTTACAAGATTATTTTGTATAATGTGGCATGAAGAGGCAACACCTGATGAATGAGAGTTAGGAGTGTTGGTGAAAATAGCCCCAAAAAAGGAGACGACTGATTGAAATAATTAGACGCATATATACATGAAAATATATAGTATGCTTATTCTAAAGAGAACGGAGAGAAAGATTGATGAAAAGCAGGATTTAGAAAAGGTAAAGAAAAGGTAAAAGATGCATTGACCAAATTTTCATTTTGAGATACGTAGTACTGGAATGTGTTGAATATAGAAATCCCCTTTTGATGGCATTTGTGGACTATGAGAAAGCCTTTGATAGTGTGCACCGGCCAATTTTGTGGGGAGTCCTGCATTATTATGGCATTCCTCTTAAATATGTAAATTTGATTCTGTCCATGAGCATAGTATGTGCAAAGTTAATGTTAATGGAGTCTTATCAAATGGATTTCCAGTAGAACAGTCACTATGTTGTTTATCCTCCTCATGGATTTTGTAAAGCGTAGAACAGTCAAGAGATGGAGGAGGATTGGACTGGATTGGTGATAGGAATTTAGCAGACCTAGAATAAATATGCTGATGATCCTGTTCATGTTAGCAAAACACCACAGGATTTGCAATGCTTGCTTACCAGAATGCATGAAATATCCTAAGACATTGGGCTGAAGATCAATAAATGAAAGACAGATGATGAGAGCAAAGTATGCAATGGGAGATGAAATGTCATTGGATGGAGAAAAGATTAATGAGGTAGAATCATTGAAGTATTTAGGAACTATGATCTCCAATATAGGGTCTTTAGAATTAAGAGTATAACGAAAGATTGGAAAAAAAAAAATCAGACAATGACTAGGTTAAGTAACATTTGGAAATCAAATCGCCTGAAATTACATATAAAAATCAGACTATATATCAGCTTAGTGAGATCTGTGTTACTCTATGGACATTAGACATGGTATGACACTGAAACAATCTCCAATAGATTTAGCAGATTTGAGAACAAAGACCTCAGAAGGATATAGGGAGTTAAATGGCAGGACAGGATTAGAAATAGAACTATAAGAGATTACTTGAGTGCCATATGTGGATGAGATTATGATGCGTGGTAGATGGAGATGGTTTGGGCCCGCCCTTCGCACTCCCCAAGAGAGATAAGTTCACCAAACGTTCCGCTGGGCTCCACAAGAAGAGTTGGAAGACCCAGGCCTACATGGCTGAGGACTATGAAGGGCTAAGTAGGAGGTGATGAATGGAGAAGTATTGAATTTAAAGCTCAAGACAGAGATGACTGGCAAAATCTAACCGAGGCCCTTGGCATCAATAGGCGTAGGCGGAGTTGATTATAACGATTATTCCTTTTCTGCGAGTTACATCTTGCAGGTAGTGGGTGGTGAAGGTCGTCTGACGCTTCCAAACACCCGCCTGTAAAACCTGCGCCACAGAGTAGTTTCGTTTGAATGCCAGGGACGTAGCAATGCTCCTGAAGTCATGAGCTATGGTTCGACGTGATGATGGAGGATCAGGAGTCAGTGCCAGGTCAATAACCTTGCGAATCCACGAAGAGATGATCCCCTTCATGATCCTCTTCTTGATCTTCCCTGTGCTGATGAAGAGGGCTGGCACACGGGTGCAAGCTACTGATGTTCTTTTGAGGTAATACCTCAAACTCCTTATTGGACATAAAGTTTATCTGGAGCATTGATACAGAACGGAGACTCGTTATCAGGAAGGAATCGAATCTAGAATCCGCTACCCACGGATTTTGAGTCTTTGCAACAAACTTGGATGAAGCTGAAGCTTACCTCTCCTCATCCCCTTGAATGGGCGATATCCTACAAGAGACCATGAAGTTTGCTAACTCTTTTGGCCAAAGCCAAGGCAAATAGGAACTGTGTTTAAAGAGAGGTGGCAATCTGTTGCCCGGCGTAATGGTTCGTCTGGAGGACCCTTCAGTGACCGAAGGACCCAAACCACGTTCCATGGAGGAGGTCTCACTTCCAACTAGGGACAGGTAAGTTAGTAACTTCATAACTTCATATGAGGAGAGAAAGTTCAAGCGAAGAGGAAATATCTACTCCTTTAAGATTAATGGCGAGACTCAAGGCTGAGCGGTAACCTTTTACTGCTGAAATCGAGAGAAGCATTTCTTCCAGCAGGTGCTCAAGGAACTCCACTATTGTTGGAATAGTGGCATCGAGGGGAAATACCTCTTCCATGACACCAACCACAGAAGACATTCCATTTTGCCTGGTAGACTGCAGCAGAAGATCTTCACAGGTGTCCAGCCATCATCTTCGCAACGTGTTACGAAAATCTTCTCCGAGTGAGGTGCTGGATAGTCTCCAGACGTGAAGTCGCTACGGCTTCGTGAAAGATATTGGCATGTAGTTGTCTGAGTAGATCGTGTTGTGGAGGGACCTCTCTTGGAAGCTCCGTCATTGAGAGATGCCAGATGTTCTGGTTTTGTTGCATACTCTTCACATCAGTGAGAATGGGGCATAGGCGTAAACGTCAATGTTGTAACACCATTGTTGGCATGCATCTTGCCAGAGAGCCTTGGGATCCAGGACTGGGAAGCAGTAAAGTGGGAGCCTGAAATTCAGGGATGTTGCAAATGGGTCCATAGTCGGAGAACCGGAGCCCACTATCCGAGTCGATCTACTCAGATTTTCTGCGAGCGCATTCTTTTTGTCAGAAATGAAGTGAGCTGATAGGGACAGCAAGTCCTCCTCTGCCCATCTCAGGATCTCTACAGGCAGATGGGATAGGGGCAGCGAAAAAGTATCGCTTTGTTTGTTGATATAAGCCACTACTGTGTCGTCATCACACATCACCACTACTGAGTGGCCTGCCTGGAACTGTTGAAGTGCCAGGAAGGCTTGAGGTCGTGTGGTGCAGCATGTGAACCCCCACCTCTGAAAAGAGCATCAAGTCCGCGGGAAGGATGAGAAGGTCGACGCCCTTTAGCAGATTCTTGTCTGCAATCCACCATTCAAGGTCCGTCCGTTCCTCTGGTTCCATGGGGACCAGTGTCTCCAGGGAATCGAAGGCCTGATTCCAGTTGGACTTTACCGCTATTAGAGAGATCGTATCCAAAGGGGTCATTAGGAACTAGACGGGCCTGGGATGATAGGTGCCCTGGGAGTTCTTCTCGTATGTGGAATAGTCTTGCAACCTTCCTCGGCCTCACTACCCTGTCTGATGAGTAGACTTTCTGAAGACCGGTGTCTATTATCATTCCGGAAAGTATACCAGTCGTTGAGAGGGAAGCAGCGATGAAATCTCGAGGTTTACCAAGATTCCCAGATCTTGACAAAGCCTCGGAAGTTTGTCTCAGTGTTGAAGAAAGGTCGCCAGCGAGTCTGCAAGAATCAGTCATTCGTCCACAATGCGTAAAGGACGGATGCCGATTCTGTGAGCCCAAGATAGCACTACGGCAAAGTCTCCCGTGAAGACCTAAGGTGCTGTGGAAAGACTGGACACAGAACCTTAAACTGGTATTTCTTGTTGTCTAGAATGACTGTCCAGGGTTCGGTCCCGAGCTGCATCCACCTCTGCCAGAAGCAATGAGGATTGCCCATACTAGCAGTTTTGACCTCGGCCGCCTCCCTTATGATTCTTCTCTCCACGACAGGGCTTGGGGCCTTTCCTGTGCTGGACAGAAAAGGGCTTCTAAGACACTAGGTTGGTTGGCTACAACCTTGATCATTGGCAGTTTCTACTGTTTCTTCTGCAGAGGAGGTAGTCAGGCCATATGGAGGAGGGAGTCCTGATTGGACTTCCACCATCTCTACGCAGCCCGCTCAATGTCTTCCGGCTTGAATAAGGAAGACCCCTCAAGAGAGGAGTTCCAGAATTTCGTCAACTCTATCTGTAGGACATGGCGATGGAACCTCTTTGCTATCTAGTCTCTATGCCTCAGGATGGTGTTTGCTCACAAGTTTACAACTTGGTGGGCAAGGAACTCAATGGTTCGTGTTCCCGACAGTAGAAAGGTTTTCATTGCATTCCTGGAGCTTTCGTTGGACCAATCCTAGGTCCACATCATGTTTCCCACCAACCCCAACCAAGGGTCCAGCCACAAAGTAGCCCGCATGGCATAGTTCGCCACCTTTTCCTGGTTGAGGACCTCTGACGCAAAGAACGAAACCTACAACTCAGAGAATCTCTGTAAAGAGATCTCCTTTGTCAAATTCTTCCAAGGAATGGTGCAGAGGGAGGGCCGGAAGAGGCTCATTGAAGACCTCGTAGCACTTACTCTGATGCACACAGGGAGGCGGGAGGAGCCAGTGATCTGAGCAATCGCCTTCCCTCAGACCCTGAGACTAGGGCAAGGCAGCACTTGTCTTGGGGGGGCTTTTGAATGCCATAGACACCGTGTCTTTGCCGTCCTGAGGGGCCACATGCAGGTCTGACAACCCATTGATGGCCCTCATGCAGGATAAAACCTGCCAGAAAGCGTACTCGGACTCCCTTTGCTCTGCCTCTGATAGCCTCGGACTAGCAGCCTTAGAAAGAATATCGTAGTATTCGATGTCTTCCACCCAAGACACGTCATCTCGGAGTAGGTCGTGGTCATCGTTAGTGATGTGAAGATAGCCTTCTGGGACCCTCTGAAGATCTAGAAGTCCTCGCAGAGGACTTTGGAAGGGTCTTAGAATCTTTGGATTCTTTAATCAGTGAGAAAAAGGTTTCCAGAAAGGCCTTTGGGGGGACCCCCTTCATTGCTCGCCTGTAGGAGGTAAAATGTTTTTTTCTAAAGGCTTTGAGACAGGTTGGAGTTTACAAGGAACCACCTCAATGGGAGAGGGGCGGAAGGAGCTCACTAGAGACTCATCTCTGAGAGAAACCTCTTGCAAAGATGGTGAAGGTTGTGCAACCAGCCGAGGAGGCGTTGGAACGACAATACTCAACCTTCGCCTGGATGTTTTGACTGGAGTCAGTTTGACTCGAGGCGAGACTACCTGGTCAGAAACTCCTCTTTTCCTCTTCACGGGAGAGGAGGCACAAGCCAAAGCTTCTCTACAGGGAGAAACAGTGGATTTTTGGCTTGGATCTGCCAGAGGAGTGGAAAACTTCTCCAAAGGTATCCTGGGTGTTCCCAACGGAACAAATTGGGGGATCACCTACTAGGAAAGCCTGATGGACGGCCCTCACCCAGGCTCCAAACCACAGTTCCTGAGCCACGGCGGCGCTGGCTGAAAGATCTGCTGAGAGGATTGACGAAGAGGGTTTCTGCAAGGAAGCCTTACTCGAGACCGATGACGACCTGGCAGGAGGCTGCAGCATCAGAGGTTCCTACTTGCTGGGAAAAGGGACTGGTTGCGTTGCCAGTTCGTTAGGAGCCTTGAATATAGGATGGGGAGATCCTTGGGGAACGTCGCTGTCTTCCAAGGAGAATGTGATGTCCTGCGTTTCTGAGCAGGAGAACACGCAGCGGGTGAACGGCGAGAAAGCAAATGTCTATGCTTTGGAGAGCGCCTGGAGGCTCGCGAAGGAGAAAGCTTAAGTGATGATCTCCTCTCTCGTTAACGACGACGTTCCTCAGAACGGAGACGTTCCAGCGAGCGGTGACGATGGTCAGCAGATTGCCTAGGCTCTGGCAAACTCAGAATAAAGGGCGAATGATTGAGAGTCATGGGAGTGAGGAAAGGATACTGCTTGACAAGCTGCTGATGGATGGCAAGAGGTAGGGGACCACCGAGAGGTTGGCGATTGACAAGCAGTCGGTGAATGCTGGATGCCTGCCGATCATTTAGGGGATCGGTGAGCTGGCGAATGGCAAGCAGCGAGAGACTGATGGATGAGAGACAGTCTGGCTAGTCACTGGCGAAGGGAATAACGAACAGTCATAAGCCAAAGGTGAGCTGGCGAATGGCGGGACGTCGGAGAATGATGAATCATCGGCGAACCGTTGGCGAACGGCAAATAGCTGGTTGATGACAAGTGGGCGAGTGATGAGGAGCTGGGTGACTGAAAACAGTTGGCAAACCACAAACTGCTGTTCGTGGGCGAGCAGTGTTGCATTACCAAACACCGCAAAGCTGGCAAAACAGTGAGTCCGAGGAGAGTCCAGTGACACAGGCATAGGTCGGGAACCAGACGCCAAACGGCGAGACTCGTCAGACTGACTATTTCTAGGCAAAGGCGAGTGGTAAGGAGAGGGCGAAGGACGACGTCCTTGACGATCCTCGGAACAGAATTATTCAGCAGCAGATGGTCTATGGGGGTTCTCCCTCATGAACAAGAGAAGTGACCACCTGCAGGAGAGACTTGCCTCGGCCTTTGCTCCACTGCTAAACAATGATCGGCGAGGGGAGGGGGAAGCACGTAGTCCTCAGCAACGGTGGAAGAATCAGGGCCGGAATCAACAGGGGGGAGGGGGGGCATACGACTCCTCAGGGTCACGTAGGTCCACGCTAAGCAAGCCAAACAGATCAACCTCCAAGGAGGAAGAACGTTGCCTCTAGGCACCAAGTTGAAATAGCTGCAGCAGAGCCTTTTTTGAAGGAGGGCCAACCAATCACAAGGAGGGGCACACCTGAAAAAATTTCAGAAAAGAGCAAGGACTCCCCCAGGTGGAGGGGTGGGGCCACTTCACTAGAGGAAGCAGCACCGTGTCAAGAACCGAGGTTGTCCTGGTGTTAATTGGCCTACGTTACTTTTAGACGGTTCCCGGAGGAAACGGCCGAACAGGAGCTTCGGACCCACTCGTGCCAAAAGCAAAGTGAGGGTCACAGACCAGGTGTGTGAGTGAGAGGGGTAGTTACTAACCCCCACTTACTAGTGGGCAGGTAGTTAACACTCGCTAAAAATCTAATGGCTCATCTTTCAGCTTCGCCTGAAGTAATACCCATGTAAATAGCGTTGGTTGGTTTGTATGTATGTAGTGACAGAACCACCTCATATTTTAGACATTATTTTGTTTAATTGTGCCTTAAAGTATCTTTTCATTATATTATTTCAATTTTGAGGGCATTTTAACAACCAACAATGATGCCGTCACATCTTAAGAAACCTTAGAACAGTAACCATAGTTCAAGTCAGGGTTTAATTTATTACCGAGTGGTTCTTGCAGAAAGCCCCAGCTGCCGCAATACCATGTATACTACATGATTTGCGAGGGTCCCCAGTAGACATTTCTCCAAAATATAAACACGCTCTCTTAGTAATCAGTGGAATAATAGCCTTGAGTGACACAATTTGACAACACCAATCACAGAAGAGGAACCACTTTGCCTGGAAGACTGCTGCTGAAGAACCACTTTGCCTGGAAGACTGCTGTGGATGAATTGCAGAGGTATCTTAGAAGTTGCCTTGCAGTCTGTCTTGAAAAGCCCTTCTTTCTGAGGAGGTGCTGGATAACCTCCAACTATGAAGAGCTAGGCACTGAACTATTGTGTAGAACTTCAATATGGTTATCTTAGAGGATTTGGTAGCTCTCTTGATTATTCCACAAATAGATCTGGAAGGTCTGGGAACTACTCCACTTGAGACTATACTGACGCTACTAGCATTATTTGGAGGTCTTGTGACATTCAGATCTTGTTCAAGAGCCAATGGGTTAAACGTAACAGGGAGAAAAGGAGTAAGCGTCCATCCTGTCCCAGGAGAGTTGCAATGCCCCATTCAGGATTGCAGCTGAGACCAGAACTGTAGAACAATTTACTGCCAAATTGTGGTTCAGTTGATCGGCAAATAAATGTCCAAAATCAAGAAATCCTACAAAGTCAGGAGTTCCCTTGCCACGTGATGATTCAAAGACTAATCTAACCTAACAACGATCCCTAGTAAGCACAGATTGTCTACTATCACAATCCTTTTCCCAAGGATGCAACAAGCTGTGAGGCGAACTAGCACTCAGTGATGCATTCCGACTACACCATAATAGAAAAGGTGGTGAGAAATTGAGCTCCCAAGCTGAGTGACACATCAGCACAGTTGTGTTGTCACTATCATCACTTATGAGTGACCTTAAAAGATGCCTATGAAGTGAATGCTAGGTATTCCACTCAGCTACCGCAGAAGAACGACCAATCAGCGCTACTCTAACAACTCTATCAACCATCTTGGCCAGCTCGCCTCCCAGCAGTCCTTGCCAGCTGAAATTTTCAGCATAGCTTCCCAGCCTTCTCGGATAACAGGGACAAGTGGATTCGTCCCTACCTCGGAACTAAAAGCTATGTGACAAGCTACAATGGACTAGATAAATGGAATGCTGTCATTTGTAAAAGAATCTCTTCCTTTTGGAGTGGCAGTCATTTCTCAGAAAAACTCATCCACAATGAGTAGGTGTCACTTGGTATAAAAACTCTCACTTGGAAAAGGTGTCATTTGGAAGAAAACCCCTCCTACTTCAAGGAAGTGTCATTTTGGCAGAAAAACTATCCCACTTCAACGTATTATGTCAAAAACTACCCCAGGTGTCATTTGGCAGAAAAACTATCCCACTTCCAAGGTGTCACTTGAAAGAAATACTATCCCAATTCCAAGGTGTCATTTGGCAGAAAAACTATCCCAATTCCAAGGTGTCATTTAGCAGAAAAACTATCCCACTTCCAAGGTGTCATTTGAAAGAAATACTATCCCAATTCCAAGGTGTCATTTGGCACAAAAAAACTATCCCAATTCCAAGGTGTCATTTGGCACAAAAACTATCCCAATTTCAAGGTGTCATTTGGCAGAAAAACTATCCCAATTTCAAGGTGTCATTAGGCAGAAAAACTATCCCAAATTCAAGGTCTCATTTGACAGAAAAAACCATCCCTATTCAAAGTGTCATTGGGCAGAAAAACTACCCCAATTCAAGGTGTCATTTAGCAGAAAAACTATCCCAATTTCTAGGTGTCATTTGGCAGAAAAACTATCCCAATTCCAAAGTGTCACTTGGCAGAAAAACTATTCCAATTTCAAGGTGTCATTTGGCAGAAAAACTATCCCAATTTCAAGGTGTCATTTGGCAGAAAAACTACCCCAATTTCAAGGTGTCATTTGGCAGAAAAACTGTCCCAATTTCATGGTGTCATTTGGCAGAAAAACTTTCCCAATTTCAAGAAGTCATTTGGCAGAAAAAAAACCAATTTCAAAGTGTCATTTGGCAGAAAAACGGTCCCAATTTCATGGTGTCATTTGGCAGAAAAAAATCACAATTTCATGGTGTCATTTGGCAGAAAAAACATCCCAATTTCAAGGTGTCATTTGACAGAAAAAACCAACCTAATTCAGTCATTTGGCAGAAAAACTATCCCACTTCATGGTGTCATTTGAAAGAAAAACTATCCCAATTCCAAGGTGTCATTTGCCAGAAAAACTATCCCAATTTCTAGGTGTCATTTGGAAGAAAAAGTATCCCAATTTCAAAGTGTCGCTTGGCAGAAAAACTATCCCAATTTCAGGGTGTCATTTGGTAGAAAATCTATCCCAATTTCAAGGTGTCATCTGGCAGAAAAAAATATCCCAATCTCAAGGTGTCATTTGGCAGAAAAAACCATCCCAATTCAAAGTGTCATTTGGCAGAAAAACTATCCCACTTCAAGGTGTCATTTGGCAGAAAAACTATCCCAATTTCAAGATGTCTTTTGGCAGAAAAAAATATCCAAATTTCGGGGTGTCATTTTGCAGAAAAACTATCCCAATTTCTAGGTGTCATTTGGCAGAAAAACTATCCCAATTTCAAGGTGTCATTTGGCAGAAAAACTATCACAATTTCAAGGTGTCATTTGGCAGAAAAGCTATCCCAATTTCAAGGTGTCATTTGGCAGAAAAACTATCCCAATTTCAAGGTGCCATTGGCAGAAAAACAATCCCAATTTCAAGGTGTCATTTGGCAGAAAAAAATATCCCAATTTCAAAGTGTCCTTTGGCAGAAAAACTATCCCAATTTCAAGGTGTCATTTGGCAGAAAAACTATCCCAATTTAAAGGTGTCATTTGGCACAAAAAAATATCCCAATTTCAAGGTGTCATTTGGCAGAAAAAAAACCATCCCAATTCAAAGTGTCATTTGGCAGAAAAACTATTCCACTTCCAAAGTCTCATTTGGCAGAAAAACTATCCCAATTCCAAGGTGTCATTTGGCAAAAAAGTATCCCAATTTCAAGGTGTCATTAGGCAGAAAAACTATCCCAATTTCATGGTGTCATTTGGCAGCAAAACTATCCCAATTCCAATGTTTTACTAGGCAGAAAAACTATCCCAATTTCAAGGTGTCATTTGGCAGAAAAAACCAGCCCAATACAGTGTCACTTGGCAGAAAAACTATCCCAATTCCAAGGTGTCATTTGGCAGAAAAACTATCCCCATTCCAAAGTGTCATTTGGCAGAAAAACTATCCCAATTCCAAGGTGTCATTTGGAAGAAAAACTATCAATTCCAAGGTGTCATTTGGCCGAAAAACTATCAATTCCAAGGTGCCATTTGGCCGAAAAACTATCAATTCCAAGGTGTCATTTGGCAGAAAAACTATCAATTCCAAGGTGTCATTTGGCAGAAAAACTATCCCAATTCCAAGGTGTCATTTGACAGAAAAAAACCATCCCAATTCAAAGTGACATTTGGCAGAAAAACTATCCCACTTCAAGGTGTCATTTGGCAAAAACAAACCATCCTAATTCAAATTGTCATTTGGCAGAAAAACTATCAATTCCAAGGTGTAATTTGACAGAAAAACTATCCCACTTCAAGGTGTCAATTGGCAGAAAACCTATCCCACTTCAAGGTGTTATTTGGCAGAAAAACTATCTCACTTCAAGGTATTATTTGACAGAAAAACTATCCCACTTCATGGTGTCATTTGGCAAAAAATTATCACACTTCCAAGGTGTCATTTGGCAGAAAAACTATCCCACTTCAAGGTGTCATTTGGCAGAAAAACTATCTTAGGTGTCATTTAGCAGAAAAACTATCCCACTTCAACGTATCATTTGGCAAAAAAACATCCCACTTCAAGATGTCATTTGGCAGAAAAACTATCCCACTTCAAGGTATTATTTGCCAGAAAAACTATCCCATGTGTCATTTGGCAGAAAAACTATCCCACTTCAAGGTGTCATTCGGCAGAAAAACTATCCCAATTCCAAGGTGTCATTTGGCAATAAAACTATCCCAATTCCAAAGTGTCATTTGGCAGAAAAACTATCCCACTTCCAAGGTGTCATTTGGCAGAAAAACAATCCCAATTCCAAGGTGTCATTTGGCAAAAAAGTATCCCAATTTCTAGGTGTCATTTGGCAGAAAAACTATCCCAATTTCATGGTGTCATTTGGCTGCAAAACTATCCCAATTTCATGGTGTCATTTGGCAGTAAAACTATCACAATTCCAATGTCTCACTTGGCAGAAAAACTATCCCAATTTCAAGGTGTCATTTGTCAGAAAAACTATTCCAATTTCAAGGTGTCATTTGTCAGAAAAACTATTCCAATTTCAAGGTGTCATTTGGCAGAAAAAAACCAGCCCACTACAGTGTCACTTGGCGGAAAAACTATCCCAATTCCAACGTGTCATTTGGCAGAAAAACTATCCATATTCCAAAGTCATTTGGCAGAAAAACTATCCCAATTCCAAGGTGTCATTTGGCAGAAAAACTATCCCAATTCCAAGGTGTCATTTGGCAGAAAAACTATCACACTTAAAGGTGTCATTTGAAAGAAAAGCTATCACACTTGAAGGTGTCACTTGGCAGAAAAACTATCAATTCCAAGGTGTCATTTGGCAGAAAAACTATCCCAATTCCAAGGTGTCATTTGACAGAAAAAAACCATCCCAATTCAAAGTGACATTTGGCAGAAAAACTATCCCACTTCAAGGTGTCATTTGGCAAAAACAAACCATCCTAATTCAAAATGTCATTTGGCAGAAAAACTATCAATTCCAAGGTGTAATTTGACAGAAAAACTATCCCACTTCAAGGTGTCAATTGGCAGAAAACCTATCCCACTTCAAGGTGTTATTTGGCAGAAAAACTATCTCACTTCAAGGTATTATTTGACAGAAAAACTATCCCACTTCATGGTGTCATTTGGCAAAAAATTATCACACTTCCAAGGTGTCATTTGGCAGAAAAACTATCCCACTTCAAAGTGTCATTTGGCAGAAAAACTATCTTAGGTGTCATTTAGCAGAAAAACTATCCCACTTCAACGTATCATTTGGCAAAAAAACATCCCACTTCAAGATGTCATTTGGCAGAAAAACTATCCCACTTCAAGGTATTATTTGCCAGAAAAACTATCCCATGTGTCATTTGGCAGAAAAACTATCCCACTTCAAGGTGTCATTCGGCAGAAAAACTATCCCAATTCCAAGGTGTCATTTGGCAATAAAACTATCCCAATTCCAAAGTGTCATTTGGCAGAAAAACTATCCCACTTCCAAGGTGTCATTTGGCAGAAAAACAATCCCAATTCCAAGGTGTCATTTGGCAAAAAAAGTATCCCAATTTCTAGGTGTCATTTGGCAGAAAAACTATCCCAATTTCATGGTGTCATTTGGCTGCAAAACTATCCCAATTTCATGGTGTCATTTGGCAGTAAAACTATCACAATTCCAATGTCTCACTTGGCAGAAAAACTATCCCAATTTCAAGGTGTCATTTGTCAGAAAAACTATTCCAATTTCAAGGTGTCATTTGTCAGAAAAACTATTCCAATTTCAAGGTGTCATTTGGCAGAAAAAAACCAGCCCACTACAGTGTCACTTGGCGGAAAAACTATCCCAATTCCAACGTGTCATTTGGCAGAAAAACTATCCATATTCCAAAGTCATTTGGCAGAAAAACTATCCCACTTCCAAGGTGTCATTTGGCAGAAAAACTATCCCAATTCCAAGGTGTCATTTGGCAGAAAAACTATCCCAATTCCAAGGTGTCATTTGGCAGAAAAACTATCACACTTAAAGGTGTCATTTGAAAGAAAAACTATCACACTTGAAGGTGTCACTTGGCAGAAAAACTATCAATTCCAAGGTGTCATTTGGCAGAAAACTATCAATTCCAAGGAGTCATTTGGCAGAAAAACTATCCCAATTCCAAGGTGTCATTTTCATAGAAAAAAAACCATCCCAATTCAAAGTGTCATTTGGCAGAAAAACTATCAATTCCAAGGAGTCATTTGGCAGAAAAACTATCCCAATTCCAAGGTGTCATTTTTATAGAAAAAACCATCCCAATTCAAAGTGTCATTTGGCAGAAACAAACCATCCTAATTCAAGTGTCATTTGGCAGAAAAACTATCAATTCCAAGGTGTCATTTGACAGAAAAACTATCCCACTTCAAGGTGTCATTTGACAGAAAAACTATCCCACTTCAAGGTGTTCTTTTTATAGAAAAAACCATCCCACTTCAAGGTGTCATTTGGCAGAAACAAACCATCCTAATTCAATAATGTCATTTGGCAGAAAAACTATCAATTCCAAGGTGTCATTTGGCAGAAAAACTATCCCACTTCAAGGTGTTATTTGGCAGAAAAACTATCTCACTTCAAGGTATTATTTGACAGAAAAACTATCCCACTTCAAGGTGTCATTTGGCAGAAAAACTATTCCACTTCAAGGTGTCATTTGGCAGAAAAACTATCCCACTTCAAGGTGTCATTTGGCAGAAAAACTATCCCACTTCATGGTGTCATTTGGCAGAAAAATTATCCCACTTCAAGGTGTCATTTGGCAGAAAAACTATCTCACTTCAAGGTGTCATTTGGCAGAAAAACTATCCCACTTCAAGGTGTCATTTGACAGAAAAACTATCTTAGGTGTCATTTAGCAGAAAAACTATCCCACTTCAAGGTGTCATTCAGCAGAACAATTATCCCACTTCAAGATGTCATTTGGCAGAAAAACTATCCTACTTCAAGGTGTCATTCGGCAGAAAAACTATCCCAATTCAAGGTGTCATTTGGCAGAAAAACTATCATAATTCCAAGGTGTCATTTGGCAAAAAAAAACATTCCAATTCAGTGTCATTTACCAGGAAAACTATCACAATTCCTAAGTGTCATTAGACAGAAAACAATTCAACTTAAAGGTATTATTTGACAGAAAAGCTATCCCATGTGTCATTTGGCAGAAAAACTATCCCATTTCCAATGGGTCACTTGGTAGAAAAACTATCCAACTTAAAGGTATCATTTGGCAGAAAAACTATCCCAATTCCAATGTGTCACTTGGTAGGAAAACTATCACAATTACAATGTGTCACTTGGCAGAAAAACTATCAAAATTCCAAGGCATCATTTGGCAGACAAACTACCCCACTTCCAAGGTGTCATTTGGCAGAAAAACTATCCCAATTCCAATGTGTCACTTAGCAGAAAAACTATCCCAATTACAATGTGTCACTTGGCAGAAAAACTATCTCAATTACAATGTGTCACTTGGCAGAAAAACTCTCCAACTTAAAGGTATCATTTGGTAGGAAAACTATCCCACTTCCAAAGTGTCATTTGGCAGAAAAACTATTCCACTTCCAAAGTCTCATTTGGCAAAAAAAACTGTCCCAATTCCAATGTGTCACTTGGGAGAAAAACTATCCCAATTAAAAATTGTCACTTGGCAGAAAAACTATTCAAGTTAAAGGTATCATTTGGCAGAAAAAACTATCCCACTTCCAAGGTGCCATTTGGCAGAAAAACTATCCCATTTCCAATGTGTTACTTGGTAGAAAAACTATCCCAATTACAATGTGTCACTTGGCAGAAAAACTATCCCAATTAAAATGTGTCACTTGGCAGAAAAACTATCCCAATTCCAATGTGTCACTTGGCAAAAAAACTATCCCAATTCCAATGTGTCACTTGGCAGAAAAACTATCCCAATTCCAAGGTGTCATTTGGCAGAAAAACTATCCCAATTCCAAAGTGTCACTAGGCAGAAAAACTATCCCAATTTCAACTGGTTACTTGGCAGAAAAACTATCTCAATTCCAATGTGCCACTTGGCAGAAAAACTATCTCAATTCCAATGTGCCAATTGGCAGAAAAACTATCAGAATTCCAATGTGCCACTCGGCAGAAAAACTATCAAAATTCCAATTTTTCACTTGGCAGAAAAACTATCCCAATTCCAAGGTGTCATTTGGCAGAAAAACTATCCCAATTCCAAAGTGTCACTAGGCAGAAAAACTATCCCAATTTCAACTGGTTACTTGGCAGAAAAACTATCTCAATTCCAATGTGCCACTCGGCAGAAAAACTATCAAAATTCCAATTTTTCACTTGGTAGAAAAACTATCAAAATTCCAATTTTTCACTTGGCAGAAAAACTATCAAAATTCCAATTTTTCACTTGGCAGAAAAACTATCCCAATTCCAAGGTGTCATTTGACAGAAAAAAACCATCCCAATTCAAAGTGTCATTTGGCAGAAAAACTATCCCACTTCAAGGTGTCATTTGGCAGAAACAAACCATCCTAATTCAAAGTGTCATTTGGCAGAAAAAATAAGAAATTTTAAGTAATTTTTATTTTTCCTAACATACTTACCTCGAACTACTTTCTTAGGAGTATCTGGGATCTCCTCCCAACCGACCAGAGTTTTGTGTAGTTGACCCCTTGTCCCGTTTTCTATGAGGGGTAACCTCAGGTGGGTGAAACATGCCCTGAGTCTATCCCCCAGGTCAGAGATCATGCTTGCTCAGGTCTCGATCTCCAGTAAGTTCTTGATAGCTTAGGTATCTATGAAGTCCAGCAAGGCACTCGGGGTAGGATGGGCGGGCCATTACCCGAAAGTAGTTCGAGGTAAGTATGTTAGGAAAAATACAAATTACTTAAAATTTTTTATTTGTTCCAACACGAATACTTACCTCGAACTACTTTCTTAGGAGACTTATACATTAGGAGGTGGGAGTGTCCTTCAGGACCTAGAGACCGTGACGAGAATAGAAGAGGAACCTAGGTAGGAGATTAGGTTCTGCTAACCTCAAGAAAACACGAGAACAAGGGAAAACTACGCAAAAAAACCATCTTAGTGTCTATATAACTCACTTCTGCAAGAATCCTAGGAGACATGTCCTTCCAATGATAGTGTATCCCATGGCAGTTTCAGGGGGCTACCCGAGCCATTTCCGGTAAGGAAATAGGGGAAGGAAGAACAAGGGCTCCGGAAGGAACCTGTGTCTCTTAGACTCGCTACCCGCAGTTACCACTGGGGCTACGCCCTTAAACCATTTGGAGCGCGGAAATGACGGGACCGCGCGAGAAACTGCCCAGGGACTTTCTCGAGTAGTCCTTCAAGCAGTGAGCCGTAAAGGTCGACTGGTTAGACCAAGTACCTGCCCGCAGTCTTTGGCCCACTGCCATGTTCTTCTCAAATGTCAAAGAAGCATTTAGACTCCTAATGCTGTGGGGTCTGGGCTTTCTTGGAAAGGGGGACCCCTGCATTACTGTAGGGCCTGACGATCACTTGCCTTATCCAGAAGAAGAAAGTGTTCCTGGAGACTGGGTCCTTCACAGTCCCGAGGAAAATGAACAGACTCTTGATCTCGGGATGAAGTCTAGCTGTCTTTTCTAAATACTGCCATACTGCAAGTCCCTCGGGTTGTCCGAGCGAGGGATAGCTGGTACTGGGAACAATTTCATTTTGGGGTCCCAAACAACTGGATTCTGAGTCTTGGCTACGAAGGAGGGTAAGAATCTGAAAGTAGGATCTCGCCAACCCTTCGAGTGTGAGATCTCGTACGACAGGCCCGGAATCTCCCCTATTCTTTGCTGATGCCAGAGCTAAACGAAAGACTGCCTTGAGGGTGAGCTCCTTGTCTAGAATGTCTTTTAGAGGCTCGAAGGGAGGTTCCAAAAGCAACTTCAAGTACTCTAGCCACATCCCCCTGGGGCACTCAAACTGCTTGAGGGAAAAACGACTGCTCGAAGCTCCTGAAGAGCGTCGAGAACTACCTGGAGGCACCCAGGCCTATGTCTTTCAGGAGGAAGACTTGGGATAGACATGCCCACTTCGTCCCTGAGATAGACCAGGAAGTCTGCTGTCTCGTGAATGGAAGCCCCTAATGGCCTGATGTTCTTCGAGGAGCACCCCTTAGAAAAGGTAGCCCACTACGCCAGGTACAACTCGACTGACGAACGCTTCAGGTACCCTGCCATCCTTGATGCTGGCCTCGACGGAAATCCTTCTTTTTCAGGAATCGCTCGATAACCTCCCCACGTGAAGGAGGGACCAAAGGTTTTCGTGGAACCTCTGGAAGTGAGGCTGCCGGAGAAGGTCTGGTCTGTCTGGAAGTGTCCCAGGTGTAAGGCATGCCAGTTCCTTTAGATCCGCAAACCTCTCTCTCTCTGGCCACCAGGGCGCTACCAAAGTCACCCACAGGTTGGCCGTCCCTCTCATTGGAAGGCACCCTCGAACTCTGCCACTGGATCTGGCACAGGAAAACCGAACACGGGGAGCTGTGCGTTTAGTCTTGTGGGGAAGAGGTTGGAACCTGGCGAGCCCCACTTCAGGGAGAGGGTTTTGACCACTTCTGGGAGTAGGGACCACTCGGGCCCTACCAGTTGAGGCTACCGGCCAGAACGTTCCTCTTCCCCGGAGAGAACCTGGCTGAAAAATTTAATTGGTTCCACTTCAGTCCATCCTAGGAACTCCATCGTGAGACTGCACCGTTTCTTCGACTGTAGTCCTCCTTGCTCTTTCACGTAGGCCACCACCGTGTCATTGTCGCACCCCGGATACCCGGAGCTTCCCTGGGGTAGATGGACGATCCTCATCTCCAGCACGTATATGTGCAGGTTCGTCTCCTCGACTTCCCATTTACCTTTTGCCATTTTGTCAAGATGAGCACCCCATCTCTCCTTGGATACGCCAGTGAACAGGAGCATCTCCGGAGGGTCGGCAGAAAAGGGCCTTCCCTTGAGGGTGTTCGTTCCGATTGCTACCATCCCAGGACTTCCTTCGTCTCTGGGGACACCAGGACTATCTAGCGCGGGGAGTCCTCTCAGTCTTTGCCAGACCCTGGCTCTCCTGGGTTGGCCCGACAGGAAGGGCCAGAGTATCTGTTTCAGGGTGTCCAGTTTCTCCGCGGAGGGGAAGGCCCTCACCATCCGGGAGTCTAGAACCAACCCTAGGTAGGTCATCCTGGTGGAGGAAATCAGTCGGGACTTCTCCAGGTTGATGATGATACTCAAGACGTTGTGGAACTGCAGGAGCTTCTCGTCTTGTTCCCTCAGTACTTCCTCTGGGACTGAAAGCAACAACCAGTCACCTAAGTAACGAATCTGGCGGACGTCCTGTTCGTACGCCCAGCCTGAAACTGTTGGGAAGACCTTCGTGAAGCCCTGAGGACTGTCGACAGTCTGAAGCATAGGGTTTTGAACTGCCCTGTTTTGGTACTCCAATTTACCCTTAGGAACCTCCTGTTGGAGGGATGAACAGGGACCTGGAAGTAGACGGCCTTGAGGCCTATGGACCTCAGCCATCCTCCTCCTTCAAGGTCGCTAGGACCGACTTCGGAGTGTCCGTCTTGAAGCTGGTGTTGTACACGAGTTGTTGAGGGATGAAAGGCCTCCAGGACTCTGTCGCCTTTTCCACCAGGAAGAGGCTGTTGTAGAACCCTGGACTCGGTTCTCGACTGGTCCTACTGCCCCTTTCGCCAGCATTGCCGAGCCTTCTTCCTGCAATACTGCTACTTTCCAGGGGTCTCTGGATGCCAACTACTCCGCCTGTTGCTCTGGAATCCGAGGTGGAGGTCCGCTAGGAGGGGAAGCTTGTACCCCTCCTTTAGTACTGCTACGGTCCCCGGATCTGCTCCGTGGTCCCGCCATGCTTACCAATATCGTTTGAGGTATCCCCCCACCTGAGGCGCCAGCAGGAGTAGGGGGCCTCCCCTCCTAACTCCTTCGAGAGCCGCGGCCTGAACGCCCTCTCCTGGAGTCTGAGTAGGAGGGTATGAAGGTTAACTGAGGAGTCGAAAGATTACGTGTGCCAACTTCTACATCCGACAGACGGACGGAGCCGAAGAGGCATTGGGCAAAGGTGCGGGGCTCCCTCTCCAGCGGCCACCGAGACAGGCACTGGAGAGGCAATAGCCCCGTTCGACCCGCTCGGGGAAAAAACCACTCTGCCTTCGTCACGGATGGAGCCGTCATGGGCCTACCCCCTCCCGGGGAAATCCGTGGTGGTTTAAGCACCCTGCCATGTCAGAGGCCTCTTCTGATGCTTGGATGGGGCTGGCCGGGGCAATGGCACGGCTGGCCCCATCACGGATAGAGCCGCCGGAACGGAGGTATCCGTCATGGGTGCGTCAGCGGCCACCTCCAATGCTTGGATGGGACGATGGAGCGGCTATGCTATCTCCATCACGGATGAAGCCACTGGGACGGGTGTACCCGTCATGAGTCTACCCCTTCCCGGGGAGACCTATGGGGTTTAACCCTGGAAAGGTATGATGGGTCGTTTGCGACCCCTACAGCATTTTCAAAACCTGTTTTTTCCCCATAAATCATCAGCTGTCTCGAATATGGAAGTGATCGACCTGCAAGGGGTGACTAGTCTACATGCCATTGTCTGCTTTAGGACTGATTTTCGTCTAACTTCCCTCCTTCCCCCTTTTTTTTACCCTTCAGGGATCGACCTCGACCCTGACATACCTTTATAGGGGTAAGTGATCAAACAGCAAAGTTATTACATAATTATAAATTGTCGAACAGTGTTGATACTTGTTTGGTTCTTTATAGTTGGAAAGTGTGGATGGATGGTGTGTCTACCACTTGCATGACATTGGTTTTGGCTTAGATGCCATATATTGCCATGAGGTCCATTTTTCCTCAAATGCTAATTTCTGATTTTTTTTTATTTTTTGCAAATTTGATTTTTTTCTATTTATTTTGAATTTATCTTCAATAATGGCCAGCAGGCAGTATTCCCTCGGCAGGGATGTCATCAACACACTTCTAATGGAGTTAAAAAGAGATGTTGATGATAATATGGAGTTTGCAACCCCATTCTTCATTTCAGGTGGTAGATTGGGCTGTAAGAGTTGTTGCGGTCTGCGGCCATTTTGTTGACATACCCGAAAGGTAAGTTGGCATATCTCTATATATTCTTGTTCTGTATATAATTTGTAATATTTTGGTATATTTTAATGCATAAATATCATATTTTATAGAAGATACAATGATTTTCATAAGAAATTTACATTGTGAACTAGGCCGTGAAAAAATTACCTTTAGATTTCGCCCCTGTTATAACAGTAAATTACATCTTAGTGCACATTTTATTATGTATTTCTGTTCTAGGATAATATGAGTTTATTCTATAAAAAAATTAGCCTCTTCCTATTTCATTTGGGTACCCAAAAAAAATTCATGAAATTTGGACAAATTTTTTTGGCCAAAAAAATTTACCCTTTTTTTCTCATTTCAGATCTTGACTTCTATGGGTCCAACTCATTTCCAGCAATTACACGCTGTTGCTTTGCCATCTAAGGTGTCCCTAAAGGGATTTATGTGTATATGTATATTTCTATTTTTTGTGAATATTTACGTCGTCTTTTTTTTTGTATACTTAAATTTTCAATATATTTCCAATAAATAGTTATTTTGTAGATGGGTATCATTTATATTTTCAATAATTTTTAGCATTCTTTGAAGTATTTTTAGCAAGTCAAACAATACAGATTGATGCATAACTAAATTTTTCCTGAATTTTTTTCGGAGTCGTTCACGACCGACTATACCCTTAAAGGGGTGTCCAAGTAGCATACCTATCCAGGGTTAACTACCCTGCCATGTCAGCGGCCTCCTCCGATGCTTAGATGGGGCTGGCCGGGACGATGGCACGGCTGGCTCCATCACTGATGGAGCCGCCAGGACGGAGGTAGCCGTCATGGGAGTGTCAAAGCTACCTCCAATGCTTGGATGGGGCTGACCAGGACGATGGCACGGCTGGCTCTATCACGGATGGAGCCATCATGGGTGTGTCAGTGGCCACCTCCAATGCTTGGATCATGGATCTACCCCCTCCCGGGAAATCCGTGGGGTGTGAGTACCCTGGCCTACCAGCGGTTGACCACGAATCCTGCATGGAGCAGTCGTGGTACCGGGTATGGAAGCCATGCTGCCGGGCCACGGGCTTCCCCGTGCTGGCTGGTTGGTTCCTCCGTTTAGGGCTGGCCATCAAAGGACTGGAGGCCGGGACAAGGCTGCCAGTCCGAAGAGGCGACTGTCTCCGCTGGGCGGAAGAAGTCGGAACCTTCGCGGGCTTATGCTTGTCGGAACGGGGGCCTCTGTCCTGGGTCCACAGCGCTCGTGCCGAGCTAGGTGGCCTTTGGAGGTCGGGACTCGACTGCCAGACCGAAGGGGCGACTCTCTCTGCTGGGCAGATGGAGCCGGACCCTTCGCGGACTTACGCCTGGCGACTGGCATCACCGTCAGAATGGGGGCCTCCGTCCTGGGTCCACTGCGCTCGTGCCGAGGTAGGTGGCCTTTGGAGGGCTTATGCCGGTCTGCCAGAGCCTGCTGTAGGGTTGTCGGGGTTCACGTCGAAGGGCGGGCATCCCCGTCGGAACGAACGAACCTTCTCTACCGTCCGCAGAACCTACGGTCTGATCCCGAGGGGCCGGGTCACCGGGCGCTTCGGTTCTTGAATACCAGGCACTCCCTTGCGGTGGTACTGGTCTTCCCCGCCGGAAGCCTCCGCACCAGGTTTGGGGGTCAGAACTGGCATCGCCGTGCCGGCGAGGACTACCGTTCGTGTATTCTCTCTGGGGGACGAGGACGCGGATCCCCGAGGGCTGACCCGACGGAGGGAACCGTTCCTTCAAGTCCGAGGGCCGAACCAGCTGTGCTGATTCGGCCAGGCTGCCCGTAAGGAAGCACGGTTCTCCCCGCTGGCGGGGTGAACCGGAAGCTTCACGGCCTTACGCCTGCCTGAAGAGGCTTTCTCGCATTTCTCCCTGCGAGGGTCATATCTGCGTCTGGAGGACAGCCTTCGTGGCGAGAAATCCCTGGACTGCCCATCCGGGGAAGGCTGCAATTCAGGCTTGGGAGGCTCCTTCTTGGCAACGTCCTCGGCTGCAGAAGTGACTGAAAAATAGGCCAAAGAGACTGGAGAAGCATTAGTGACATTTTTCCCCCACATAGAGTCATCAGAGGAGACGAGGCCTGCTTGCACCAGGACTCCGTCTCCCAACACACTCCCGAAAGTAGTTCTCGGTAAGTATGTTAGGAAAAATAAAAATTTTTGATTTGTTCCAACCCGAATACTTACCTCGAACTACTTTCTTAGGAGTTACCTTCCCCACAACGGACCTACCTCGTCTCCTACTCTGGGTAGGGGAGGGTAGCTCTGTCAGACGAGACGCCCGGCGAAGCAAGGGGGGAAGGGGGCGCTAGTCTTCTTAGGCGACCTCTTCGTCGTCTACTTCTTCTTGGTGCTATACCGCACCCACTCAAACTCTTGGGGAAGAGCAATGGGCACTTCCCCACAACTGACTTACCTCGTCCCCTACTCTGGGTAGGGGAAGATGGCTGTATAAAGAAGCTCCATTCGACGAGGCATCGGGAGAAGTAAGCGGCGATGAGAGGCTCATCTTCCTATGAGACCTCTTGGATGCATTCTTCCTCTTGGTGCCGAAGCGCACCCACTGCACTACATTCCAGGACTAGCACTCCGGACACGTGGCTGTAGGAGAACATAAGCTGCCCCTACACGACGAACACAGAGGATAAGGGGAGGAAGGATGATTTATTGTTAAATTGTTCTCTTCAGCTATTAATTGCTATTTCATTTCCTCACTGTTATTGAAGCCCTTGGCCTAAAGCATCTTGCTTTTCCAAAAAGGGCTGTAGCTAGGATAGTAATAATAATAATAATAAGTCCACGTGGGGACCTCGAAAGACACAAAAGGGGGGGTCGGGGACAAAGGGTCGCACTGGGTAAGAGAGAGCGCCGAGATGTTATCACGGCGCGACCAGAGAACTTACTGGAGATCGAGACCTGAGCAAGCATGCTCTCTGACCTGGGGGATAGCCTCAGGGCATGTTTCACCCACCTGAGGTTACCCCTCATAAAAACGGGACAAGGGGTCAACTACACAAAACTCTGGTCGGTTGGAAGGAGATCCCAGATACTCCTAAGAAAGTAGTTCGAGGTAAGTATTCGTGTTGGAACAAATTATATTTACATAATAAAATAAATTTTTTTAACATAATTACCCGCTGGTTATAAAAAGAATGGCTAAAGTCCTTGACGCTCCTCCGGCAGAACTATTCAAAACTCGCGGCTATCGCAGATATGCCAGGTGTATACTAGTGACCTGGTGGACTACAGGTAGAACTAATCCAACCTATTCAGATTTTCCTTACCCCTTGGTCTTTAGAGGGGAGGAGGGTGGGATTATAACTTACATAACCAGCGGGTAAGTTTGTTCAAAAATTTATTTTATTATGAAAATATCATTTTTAAACATAAAACTTACCCGCTGGTTATATAAGAATGGCTGATTGACACCCTTGGTGGTGGGTCAGAGACAGCAATTTGATTGGAAATTCACTTAACAGTTACACATAACCAATATAAGAGGTTCGTACCTGATAAGGAAGCAGATTTGCAATGGTTCTCTGCCTCATTCTGTCTGCTATCCTTAGAAGACCCAGCGGTCCACCCAGGGGGCTGAAGATCTCTAGGAGCTGTCAAACGGTGCCATAACCTATAACTTGACAGGACCTCAACTACTACCTTTGTTCCGGGCGCTCTCAAGGAACAACATGACCACCTGACCAAATCAACAGATTTCGGAAGACTGTCCACCAATCTCCACATACAACCATAAAAAACAAAGTTCCAAGAGAAAGAAAAGGGTACTAGGAATTAGGGGAATGTAATGGTAGACCCTTCACCTACTACTGCATTCGCAGCAACGAATGGACCCAAAGTATAGCAGTCCTCATAAAGAGTCTGAACATGTTTTAAGTAATGGGATGCTAATACAGACTTAGTTCTACAAAAAGTCGCATCCATTATGCTTTGCAGATTAAGATTTTGTTTAAAAGCTACCGAAGTAGCCACTGCTCTTACTTCGTGTGCCTTCACCTTGAGCAGTCTAAGATCTGCCTCATCACACTGTGAATGAGCTTCTCTAATTAAAAGCCTTATAAAAAAGGATAGAGCATTCTTCGACATAGGCTGCGAGGACTTCTTGACTGCACACCAGAGTGCCTCCGAGCTGCCTCTCAAGCTCTTTGTTCTGTCCAAATATACCCTTAAAGCTTTAACAGGACAGAGTACTTTTTCTATCTCATCGCCCACTATGTCATAGAGATTAGTAATTTCAAAAGACTTGGGCCATGGACGAGAAGGGAGTTCATTCTTGGCGAGAAAACCCTGCTGCAAGGAACATATCACTTTCCTGTTTCTGAATCCAATGATCTTGCTGAAAGCATGGAGCTCACTGACACTTTTAGCCATCGCCAAGCTCACTAAGAAAAGGGTCTTCAAAGTCATATCTTTAAAAGTGGCCGAATGCAGAGGTTCGAACCTATCACTCATAAGGAATCTAAGTACCAAATCCAAATTCCAAGCAGGTGATACCTGATGACATCTCTTAGAGGTTTCAAAAGACCTAAGTAGGTCTTGTAAATCTTTATTGTTGGAGAGATCCAGATTCCTATGTCTGAAAACAGTTGCCAGCATACTTCTGTATCCTTTAACCGTCGAGGCAGAGAAGTTACACTTATTCCTAAGATCTAAAAAGAAATCGGCAATCTGTGTTATAGAGGTATCGGACGAAGAAACCGAGTTAGCCCTACACCATTCTCTGAATACCTCCCATTTGGACTGATACACCCTGATAGTAGAGGCTCTCCTTGTAATAGCCTTGGCTGCCTCCTTCGAAAAACCTCTAGATCTTGCGAGTTTTTCGATAGTCTGAAGGCAGTCAGACGTAGAGCTCGGAGGTTTTGGTGATTTCTTGCCAAATGGGGCTGTCTGAGAAGATCTGCTCTTAACAGGAGGCTTCTCGACACGTCCACTATCCACTCCAGTACCTCCGTGAACCAAACCCTTGACGGCCAGAAAGGAGCAATTAGGGTCATCCTGGTCCCCTTGTGAGATACAAACTTTTGCACCACTTTGTATAGAATCTTGAAGGGTGGAAACACGTACACATCCATGTGTGTCCAATCTAACAGGAACGCGTCTATGTGAGCTGCCTCGAGATCCGGAACTGGAGAGCAATACGTTCCCAGTCTCTTTGTCTTGGAGGTTGCAAACAGATCTATGAGGGGACGACCACATAACCGCCACAGCTTCTTGCAAACCTCTAGATGTAGCGTCCATTCTGTGGACAGAACTTGGTCCCTCCTGCTGACCCTGTGCGCACTCACATTCTTGACTCCTTGAATGAACCGTGTCAATAAAAGAATCCTCCTTTCCTTTGCCCAAAGGAGAAGAGATCTCGCTAACTCGTACAGAGACTTCGAGTGGGTCCCCCCCCCCCCTGCTTTGATATATACGCTAGGCCCGTGGTGCTGTCCGCATTGACTTGAATCACCTTGTCTACGACCAGATCCTCGAATCCTTTGAGGGCTAAGTGCACCGCTAAGAGCTGCTCCTGATTGATATGAAGAGCCTCCTGTTCCTTTGACCAACGCCCTGAGGTCTCTCTTTTTCCCAATGTTGCTCCTCACCCCAAATTTGGGGCGTCTGAAAACAACACGAGGTCTGGGTTCCTCTGCTCCAACGAGAGGCCCTCGTTGAGTCTGTGAGCGTTGTTCCACCATCGAAGATGTGCTCTGATCGTACTCGTAACGGGAATACTCTCCCTGTCAAGACTGTTTCCCCTCTTCCAATGAGCATGGAGGTGAAATTGAAGGGGATGTAGGTGCAGTCTCCCCAGAGATACAAACTTCTCTAAAGACGAGAGGGTTCCCAGAAGACTCATCCATTCTCTTACTGAAGTGACTTTCTTCTCCATAAAGGCCTCCAGCCTTAGAAGTGCTGACTGAACTCTTGCAGGTGACGGAAAAGCCTGAAAATCCTGACTCCGAATCTCCAACCCCAAATAAGGGATCTTCTGGGATGGAGTCAGCTGTGACTTCTTTGGGCTCACTAGAAGTCCCAATTCTTTTGGCAAATCTAAAGTCAAGTGAAGATCCTTCAAACAGCGATTGACCGAGGGAGCTATTATTGGCCAATCGTCCAAGTACAGGGAAGCTCTGATGCCCCTCGAGTGCAGCATGCTCGCCACATTCATCATCGTGAAAATCTGAAGAGCTGTGCAAAGGCCGAAACATAGGGCTCGAAACTGGAAGACGTCCTTCCCGTATATGAACCTCGGGTAACATCTGCAGCTTGGATGTATCTGAACATGGAAGGTCCAATGATACCATCCAATCACCTTTCCTCACTGCTGCCAGCACAGTCTTCTGAGTCTCCATGGTGAATTTCGAGTTCTGGATGTAGCAGTTGAGTGCGCTTACATCCAGAACCGGTCTCCATTCCCCTGAACTCTTGGGAACTAAGAACAAGCGGTTGTAAAACCCTGGAGACTCCAAGTCCCGCACCCTCTCTATCGCTCTCTTTTCCAGCAGAAGCGACACCTGAAGCTGCATGGCTTGTCTCTTCGGTTCTCTCTTGTACTTGGGCGAAAGATCCACAGGACCTGTGGCTAAAGGAGGTTTTGCTAAGAACGGAATCTTGTATCCTTCCTCTAGAAGACGTACAGACCAAGGATCCGCTCCCTTCTTCTCCCAGGCCTGCCAGAAGTAGTTTAGCCTGGCTCCCACTGCTGCTTGAAGGGGAGAGCAGTCAGACTCTGCCTCGACTGGGCTTGGCTCCTCTTTTTCTTTGACTTCCTTGCCTCCGATTTGAAATTACTTCTGCCTGCAGATTTGCCTCGAAAGGGATGAGCAGAATGAGAATATGATGTCCCCTCCTTAGTTCTACGAGAAGAGAAGAACGTAGGCAAAACCTTACTGGCTGTTTTGGCAACCAAATCATGAGTAGCTTTCAGAGTCAAATTTGCAGCCACTTCCTTCTCTAAGTCCTGCGGAAAAAGAGCCGAGGACATGGGCGCAAAAAGCAACTCCGATCTCTGACATGGAGTGACCCCCAGAGAGAGGAAGGAACACAAAGCTGCTATCTTCTTAATAACTCCTGCAGTAAACAGAGCAGCCAGCTCGTTAGAACCATCCCTTGTCCATACAAGACATAAGCTGGATAAGATTACTCATGTCTGTGTCCTTCATTTCGGTTACTTTTCTGCTTAGGCTCCCAGTGACCTGTTAAGAAAATTAAATACTGTACCTCAAAAGCTCTGAACAATCCTTTCAAGAGATGGTCAAACTCCGACACTGACCACCACACTTTAGTCTTCTTCATGGCCAGGTGACGGGAAGAGTCCACCAGGCTTGAGAAGTCTCCCTGTGCAGACGCAGGAACTCCCAAACCCAAGACTCCCCCCGTCTCATACCAAATGCTCAACTTAGAAGCTAGCTTGGCTGGTGGAAAAGCGAAGCATGTCTTTCCAAGGGCTTTCCTTGAATCCATCCATGCTCCCATTAATTTCAAAGCTCTCTTAGAAGAGCGGGAAAGCACCATTTTTGTATAAAAGGATGTCTTTGCTGCTTTACCTAAGGTAAATTCAGAAGGGGGAGATCACGGAGCAACTGGTGTAAAATTGTCTGGAAATAATTCCGTGAAGACTAGCATTAGCATTTTGAGGTCCACCGAATGTTGAGGTAGTTTCTCCTCTTCTCCCTCCGAGATATCAACCAATTATTCCTCCTGAGAGAGAACCTCATCCGGATCTTCCTCCAACAAATCAGTGATTGGAGCTGTGCTTTGATCAAAACCTTGACCTTCCTGTGCAGGCGCATCAGTGGCGACATGCGCGCTTGCGTTGTTCCATATCCACATCCAATTGACAGCCACTCGCCTTGCGCTTGCTGTCACGATTGGTCTTACTATGGGAAGAATCTAGCTGGTGCTGACGCTGACGCTCCGCCGCGTCCTGGCGCACCGTGCTCACGCGATACTCGCGCTGACGCTCTGCGGTGTCCTGGCGTGCCGCGCTCACGCGATGCTCGCGCTGACGCTCCAACAATTCATGACTCGACTGGCGTAGATCATCACGTTGACACTTGGCGCCTGCCTGGCGCTGCCACTGACGCTCCGCGGCTTCATCAATTAACTTCTGAGCTTCGTCACGCTGCCGCCTATGTTCTGCTTGCTGCTGCCGCTGACGCTCCGCCTCGCGCCTGCTCCCATCCTGGCCCTTTGCGGTTCGCTCCGCTATTTGGTGAGCGTTGCCACGCTTGTACTGACGATCGGCTGTATGCGCTTTTAATATATGTTGTGAAACAGGGCTCTGACGAGACAAGTCTACTTCAACCTGCCGCTGAGCAGTGAAACTGGGAGACCGCCTGTGCGATATCACGTCAGCCCCAGAGACAACAGGCCACCTGTGCAACAACGGGTCTACCACGGAAGATTGACGCCCAGCCGCACTGCCAACAGCCAGTCGATAAGACTGCATCATCGACGAGAGCTGCTGTTTCATGTCCAACAACATAGACCACTTTGGATCACCTTGAGGCGATAATCGCGCAGCCTTTTCTACAGCAAATTCGCCCTCTTCATCGCTATCCAACCGTTCATCACTTTTGGGAGAAGGGTACCAGTCCGAAGGGAGAGGCGAAGCATGAACCGTCAGGCCCAAACCAGTTATTAACTCTGCATCAAAATCAATTACTTTATTTCTATTGGAACCCACATTCGAGCGCTTCGCAGGCGAACACTCGTCAAGGGACCGAGGACGCTCAGGTGTATCCCAATGGCTACAACCTGGCTGTTGCAGAGAGGAAACGAGCCGCTGTTCCACAGACTAAACTTTCCTCTTAATCGGTCTAGAGGCTTTATGCCACATATCGTCACGTGACCCCTCATCTGAAGACGGGGACAAAGCACTAACCTCACTTTTTCTATGGCGCGGGTGAGCGACCTGAGCTACGGCAGCAGGATCACTTGAAGGAACGTCTGCACGATTGATGAAGCCTCTCGTTCCCTTTCGCTGTTCGATATAACTTCTCCCCTGGGTGCAAGAGCTTGACAGAGGTCTTAGGCTAGGTGAACGACAGGATCACGCAGGCACACCCTCCACAACACTGAACACATTTATCGAACTTTTAACACTCGATTGATCACTAGTACAACCACCTTTAAGTAAATTAATTTCAGACATAATTTGCTTTTTGTCCGCCGCTAAAGATTCAATTCTCACACAGAGAGCTTGAATCGCGGACAACATATCCCTCATCGTAGTTTTTTTCGGCTCTTGATCTACCACTATGGGGTAAGGAATAGGATTAATGATATCAGACACAGGTAAATCCACAGAAAGGGAAGAACTACGTCTACTCCTATCTCTCTCTAATTTCTGAGTATAACGCTCATAAGCTACCCACTGATTTTCAGATAAAGAACATTCTTCACACCGATCCCCAAAAGCACACGATTTACCCCAACATTTAAAACAAATTGTGTTCGGATCAACAGAACCTTTAGGAAGGCGAGTCTGACAACCCTTACTACATTTCCTATATACAGGGGAAGGGTCATCCATATTGAAAGTGATGAAAGAGAATTAAACAATAACTAAGGTCAAAATAACAAATAACCCCAAAATAATAAAAATTTCAAGAAAAATTGAAAAGAAAATCACTAAAGCGAAAGCCAAAAACAAAAAGACATAATACATCACCAAATAAACCGTTCAATTGAATGTAAATAGCAAGTGAATTTTCAACGTTCTGGCCAGTAAGGCCGGCAGACAAAATCTGAATAGGTTGGATTAGTTCTACATGTAGTCCACCAGGGCGCTAGTGTATACCTGGCATATATGCGATATGCCGCGGGTTTTGAATAGTTCTGCCTGAGCGTCAGGGACTTTATCCATTCTTATATAACCAGCGGGTAAGTTTTATGTTTAAAACTATCAATTCCAAGGTGTCATTTGGCAGAAAAACTATCAATTCCAAGGTGTCATTTGGCAGAAAAAACTATCCCACTTCAAGGTGTCATTTGGTAGAAAAATTATCAATTACAAGGTGTCACGTGGCAGAAAAAGTATCCCACTTCAAGGTGTCATTAGGCAGAAAAAACCCATCCCAATTCAAAGTATCATTTAGCAGAAAAACTATCCCACTTCAAGGTGTAATTTGGCAGAAAAATTATTCGACTTCAAGGTGTCATTTGGCGGAAACAAACCATCCTAATTCAAAGTGTCCTTTGGCAGAAAAAAAATCCCACTTCAAGGTGTCATTTGGCAGAAAAACTATCCCACTTCAAGGTGTCATTTGGCAGAAAAACTATCCCACTATAAGGTGTGATTTGGCAGAAAAACTATCCCACTATAAGGTGTGATTTGGCAGAAAAACTATCCCACTTCAAGTGTCATTTGGCAGAAAACCTATCCCACTTCAAGGTGTCATTTGGCAGAAAAACTATCCCGCTATAAGGTGTGATTTGGCAGAAAAACTATCCCACTACAAAGTGTAATTTAGCAGAAAAACTATCCCACTTCAAGGTGTCACTTGGCAAAAAAACTATCCCACTACAAGGTGTCATTTGGTAGAAAAACTATCCCATTTATAGTATTATTTTACAGAAAACTATCCAACTTCAAGGTGTCATTTGGCAGAAAAACTATCCCACTACAAGGTGTCAATTGGTAGAAAAACTATCCCATTTATAGTATTATTTTACAGAAAAACTATCCAACTTCAAGGTGTCATTTGGCAGAAAAACTATCCCACTACAAGGTGTCAATTGGTAGAAAACCTATCCCACTTCAAGGTGTCATTTGGCAGAAAACCTATCCCACTTCAAGGTGTCACTTGGCAGAAAAACTATCCCACTACAAGGTGTCATTTGGTAGAAAAACTATCCCATTTATAGTATTATTTTAAAGAAAAACTATCCAACTTCAAGGTGTCATTTGGCAGAAAAACTATCCCACTACAAGGTGTCAATTGGTAGAAAACCTATCCCACTTCAAGGTGTCATTTGGCAAAAAACCTATCCCACTTCAAGGTGTCATTTGGCAGAAAAACTATCCCACTTCAAGGTGTCATTTGACAGAAAAACTATCCAACTTGAAGGTGTCACATGGCATAAAATCTATCCCACCACAAGGTGTCATTAGGCAGAAAAACTATCCAACTTCAAGGTGTCACTTGGCACAAAAAAACTATCCCACTTCAAGGTGTCACTTGGCAGAAAAACTATCCCACTACAAGGTGTCATTTGGCAGAAAAACTATCCCACTACAAGGTGTAATTTGGCAGAAAAAACTATCCAACTTCAAGGTGTCACTTGGCAGAAAAACTATCCCACTTCAAGGTGTCATTTGGTAGAAAAACTATCCCATTTCTAGTATTATTTTACAGAAAAACTATCCAACTTCAAGGTGTCACTTGGCAGAAAAACCATCCCACTATATGGTGTCATTTGGCAGAAAAACTATCCAACTTCAAGGTGTCACTTGGCAGAAAAAACTATCCCACTACAAGGTGTCACTTGGCAGAAAAAACTATCCCACTACAAGGTGTCATCTGGCAGAAAAACTATCAAACTTCAAGGTGTCATCTGGCAGGAAAACTATCAAACTTCAAGGTGTCACTTGGCAGAAAACTATCCCACTACAAGGTGTCATTTGGCAAAAAAACTATCCCACTTCAAGGTGTCACTTGGCAGAAAAACTATCCCACTTCAAGGTATTATTTGACAGAAAAACTATCCCACTTCAAGGTGTCATTAGGCAGAAAAACTATCCCACTACAAGGTGTCATTTGGCAGAAAAACTATCCCACTACAAGGTGTCACTTGGCAGAAAAACTATCCCACTTCAAGGTGTCATTTGGCAGAAAAACTATACCACTTCAAGGTATTATTTGACAGAAAACCTATCCCACTTCAAGGTGTCTTTAGGCAGAAAAACTATCCCACTACAAGGTGTCATTTGGCAGAAAACTATCCCACTTCAAGGTATTATTTGACAGAAAACCTACCCCACTTCAAGGTGTCATTTGGCAGAATAACTATCCAACTTCAAGGTGTCATTTGGCAGAAAAACTATCCCACTTTAAGGTGTCATTTGGCAGAAAAACTATCCCACTTCAAGGTATTATTTGGCAGAAAACTATCCCACTTCAAGGTGTCACATGGCAGAAAAACTATCCCACTTCAAGGTGTCATTAGGCAGAAAAACTATCCAACTTAAAGGTGTCATTTGGCAGAAAATCTATCCCGCTTCAAGGTGTCATTTGGCAGAAAAACTATCCCGCTTCAAGGTGTCATTTGGCAGAAAAACTATACCAATTCCAAGGTGTCATGAGGCAAAAATTCCAAGGTGTCATGAGGCAAAAATTCCAAGGTGTCATGAGGCAAAAAACTATCATAATTCCAAGGTGTCATTTGGCAGAAAACCCCATCCCAATTCAGTGTGTCTTTTTGCAGAAAAAATATCTCAATAACAAGGTGTCATTTGGCAGAAAAAAAACATCCCAATTCAGTGTCAATTGACAGAAAAACTATCACAATTCCTAGACGCCATTGGACAGAAAAACTATCGCACTTCTAAGGTGTCATTTAGCAGAAAAACTATTGCACTTCCAATGTATCATTTGGCAGAAAAACTATCCCACTTCCAAAGTGTCATTTGGCAGAAAAGCTGTCCCATTTCCAATGTGTCACTTGGCAGAAAAACTATTCAAGTTAAAGGTATCATTTGGCAGAAAAACTATCCCACTCCCAGGTGTCAATTGGCAGAAAAACTATCCCACTTCCAAGGTGTCACTTGGCAGAAAAACTATCCCAATTCCAATGTGTCACTTGGCAGAAAAACTATACCAATTCTAATGTGTCACTTGGCAGAAAAACTATCCAAATTCCAAGGTGTCATTTGGCAGAAAAACTATCCCAATTATAATGTGTCACTTGGCAGAAAAACTATCCCAATTCCAAAGTATCACTTGGCAGATATACTATCCCAATTCCGTGTCACTTGGCAGAAAAACTATCCCAATTCCGTGTCACTTGGCAGAAAAACTATCCCAATTCCAAGGTGTCATTTGGCAGAAAAACTATTCCATTTCCAATGTGTCACTTGGCAGAAAAACTATCCCAATCATAATGTGTCACTTGGCAGAAAAACTATCCCAATTACAAAGTCACTTGGCAGAAAAAATATCGCAATTCCGTGTCACTTGGCAGAAAAACTATCCCACTTCCAATGTGTCACTCGGCAGAAAAACTATACCAATTCCAAAGTGTCACTTGGCAGAAAAACTATCCCAATTCCAATGTGTCACTTGGCAGAAAAACTATCCCAATTCCAAGGTGTCATTTGGCAGAAAAACTATACCAATTCCAAAGCGTCACTCGGCAGAAAAACTATCCCAATTCCAAGGTGTCATTTGGCAGAAAAAATATCCCAATTCCAAAGTGTCACTTGACAAAAAAACTATACCAATTACAATGTGTCACCTGGCAGAAAAACTATCCCAATTCCAAGGTGTCATTTGGCAGAAAAACTATACCAATTCCAAAGTGTCACTTGGCAGAAAATTATCCCAATTCCAAGGTGTCATTTGGCAGAAAAACTATACCAATTCCAATGTGTTAATTGGCAGAAAAACTATCCAACTTAAAGGTATCATTTGGCAGAAAAACTATCCCAATTTCAAGGTGTCATTTGGCAGAAAAACTATCACAATTCTGATGTGTCATTTGGAAGAAAAATTATCCTAATTCCAAGGCGTCATTTGGCAGAAAAAACTATCCCAATTTCAAAGTGTCATTTGGCAGAAAAACTATCCCGCTTTAAGGCGTCATTTGGCAGAAAACCTATCCCACTTCAAGATGTCACTTGGGAGAAAAATTATCCCACTTCAAGGTATCATTTGGCAGAAAACTATCCCACTTAAAGGTATCATTTGGCAGAAAAACTATCCCTCTTAAAGTTATCATTTGGCAGAAAACTATCCCACTACCAAGGTTTCATTTGGCAGAAAAACTATGCCACTGCAAGGTGTCATTTGGCAGAAAAACTATCCCACTTCAAGGTGTCATTTGGCAGAAAACCTTCCACTTGGGCTGCTGTCATTTGGCAGAAAACCTTCCACTTGGGCTGCTGTCATTTGGCAGAAAACCTTCCACTAGGGCTGCTGTCATTTGGCAGATATGCTCTTCCACTTGGGTAGCTGTCATTCGGAGAAAAAAACTTTCACACAGTATTGTTATTTGGCAGTAATGCTTACAGACTTGGAGTAGCTGTCATTTAGCTCAAAAATTAAATCTAGACACAAGAGCCGGCAATAAATCTCTATACCAGGTCATTAACAGCTAAAAAGTACAGAAATAATCCCTAACCCATATAAATCAGATTATCAATGTGCTGCTCTTCCTATAAATGATGAACTTCTCTTCTCTGGGTTCAGAAGAATCTATTTTAATCTTTCATTAGAATCTGGACTTCAAATTTACATATTTCAGGCTTTGACAGTATCATAAGAGCTACAAAACATAGGAAACTTTTCTAAAATCATCCTTCTATGATTTGACATTTGTAACAGCTTTTTTCTATATACGATTTGACATTACTGCTTTTTTCTATATACAATTTGACATTTATAACTGCTTTTTTCTTCAATTGCCGAGTCTTTTTTACTTTCCTTCGCCCGAAATACTTTTACTAAGAGACAGCCTTTTGTAATAAACTGCAGAATAGTTTGTTTTCATATCCTTATCTCTGCTACCTCTCAACCTAATGGATTGAATTGGACTAATCTATAAAATTCAGTCCAGAGTCCAGGCAATAGGACCAATGAGGTCATTCAGAAAAACAGCTAAGTTATATATCTCCATGTACTCAAGAACTTTACTCACATAAAATCAACCATACTGGTAACCATGAGCAAATCTAAAATGAACGATTTTTCATTCTGGCGCTGTCACAGGACTACGAGAACTTGTAGCCATGTCTTGGTTGTCAATCTGTTGCAGCTGTCAGCGGAGGCTCAAGAGGTCCATGCTCTTTTTTTATTTGGAGCTTACCATCATCTTCCATGCTAATCACATTTGCCTCAGTGAGAAAATGTACACCACCACCTCTTCCCTTCTTTCCAACAAGGCTTGGTTTACCAGGGCGCATGTCTTTGCATCAGAAGATTGGTCTTTGATCTTTTCCATCTTCAAGACAAACCCATTAACCAATGTGTAAATACATTCCTCCCATCCCTGAACTCAGGCACTTAACCTGTGCATATGAAACACAAGATAAATGACATTCGGAAGGTCACCGAATCTTGAATGACACACACACACTGGTCCGACTGGGGATTTCTTGTCCATGGTAATCTGGCAATATACAATTAAAGGGTTTGTTTTACAGAAAATTGTTCCTCCTAACCCTTCTAATTTGCCCAAATATTTGAACTCCTTGTGTCAATAAATACACTGGTCCAAAAATAAACAAGACAGATGACACACATGCAGTATTCTATCACACACTGCTAACTATGCTTAATAAAACTATCTAATTTCTAAATTTCTATTCAAAATAATTTTTGGGAGACACCCCCTTTGGGTAAAATTATTGTTGTAATATCAACAATCAAGATTTGTTCCACAAAATCCTCCAACTTCCTGAAGAGCTGGCACTATTGACATTCTTATTAACATTCGTTAACCTTCAAAGCACCTGAGCTTTAAAGCACTGTCCCTTCCTGAGCTTTACTGAAACCGTTACCTTAAACCATGAGCAGCTAAACTGCATTGTATCCATAACAGTCACTCTACTCTATACTTTCCACACAAATAACAAATAAATGTCAAAATCAGCTCTTTTCCCCTTCCCTCAAACTATACTGTACAACCAAATAATGTAGCTGAATGACGAACCCATTAATACATCATAAATTACCTTCTGATTCAACTCTATATCATAAACTGAACCAGGGAGAGAGATTACAATATTTCAACTGGCTTGTGTCACAGTTCCAGTCTTCCAAGGATGTGACTCAATGGATTTATTTATCAATAAGATGTGAAAACTGAATGAAGATCAAGTTTAAAAATATGGAAAATGGGTAACTACTGTAGTTCAAAAGAAACAAAATAACCCACAGAGCCATTTTCAATCGGCCGTGCACGGTGAACGAAAGCCAACAGACCAAACGCACAAAAATAAAATCATGATGAAGAACAAAAAGATGACATTCATTTACCTGCAGCTTCCCTTGGTAGAAGTCCCATGAGTGGCGGTCTGATCACCATGGGTGGTGGGCTTGCCAGAGCCTCCTTCTCCCCAGTTCCATCGCCCAGTTCTCCCACTTCCCCCAGATTAGTGTCATCACTGTGTGAATCCTCTTTAACAATGTGAGAGTGTAGCAGCACCGGCGAAGGCCGGCTGCTTGAACTGCTCGTGGGGGGCGGTGGCAAAGACTGGGACGCTTCACAGCTTCCTGAGTAGCCCTGGATGCGTTGTCTGAGGATGGAACCTTCTGTCACCAAATTTACTGCCTGGTCGGGCATGTGACTGTCCTCTTCTACCCCTCCCCCCTCCCCCTCATCTTCTTGCTTCACCTTTGGCACATCTGCAACAGGTATGGTCGCAGGTAACAGAGGGGGCGGGGCTAACTGTTGCGGTGATGCCTGTTGAGTGCTTCGTGGAGTGTTGTCCCCACGCGGATTGGTATGGTTAAGTGGTTTCGTGAGGGCAGCCGCTAAAGTAGAGCCCTCTAAGTGGGGACTTAACTCTAAACGGGATGGGGGTATATCTGAGCGGGGTGGGGTAGAAGGTGCTGCGGTGGAAAGTGTTAAATTGTGGGTTGGACTGCTTGTGGGTCGGCGTTTCTTGGGTGGTGGAGATATATGGGACGGCTGTTGCAAAATGTGAGTTGTTGGAGAGGGTGTCGATCTTCTGCGCGGTGAGGACGGACCCTGCACAGCAATGGCACCTAAGCTGCTTACAACTTTGTTCACCAATCCTCCCTAAATTTGGAAAGGGATACAATAAAATGTTATGATTTTGAAAAAATATATGCTACAGTTTGTACCATTCTCATTGGTTATAAATGCAGACATTGTTTTCACCATTTCACAAACTGAACCCAATAATTAGATCTAAAAAGCCGAGAAGCCACAATACTCACCGAATCTCTGTGCAGCTGATGAGTACCTATATGAGGATGGTGTTGGTTTTGTTCAGTCAGTCCCTTTATGTGTAGCATCTCAGCTGTGCGTAAAAAGGTCGAGAGTCTGTCTTGAGACACGTAAACTTCTCCTTGGTACACAAAGCTGAGAAGCGCCGACATGTCCACATACGCCACATCTCGCAATATTATTATTGGGTGCTGGCATGGATTTTGCTGTAAAAACAAAGATTAAAATGAGGAGAAACCATGTATAATTTAACTTAATATTTATCATTCCCTTTCAGGGTGAATTTAAGATTACAGTACTGTACTTCACTTTGTAATTTATCAAAATATACAAACTAAAATCCTATTGTACTTTTAGCAAAAACCCCAACTGGTTCTGTTCTAGTTTACAAAATTATTCCAAATGAAATAAATGCTTTTTTATATAATCAAGACTTAGTCGAGTGTAACTTAGGATTTTTGAGTTATCATCCAGGATTCTACAGTACTTGCTCTGACTTGATTATAGTACAGTAAGTATTCTTCGAGCAAGTCACTTGGAAAAATATCAAAATAGGGAGAGCCTACAACCCCAAGTCTCTTAATATATGCGATAATCAATAATAAGAACAATTTGACTCTCAACATTACCTTGAGCAAGTTTCTGAAGTAAGGGGAGCAGGCAGATAGTACCACCTTGTGGGCCTTCAGACTGCGTCCCTCACAAGCCAGCGTCACGTCCACAAAGTCCTCATGGTCTCTTAAGTGCTCAAACGATGTGGCGATGTTGCTGTGAAAATTGTTCCACCGCAGGCAAAAGTGTTGGTCACTACCCATGGCGATCATGTGCTGCTTACTACTACACCAAAAAGGGAGAGAGAGAAAGGGGAACTATTACCAAAAAGAAATATTCAAATGATACATCTGGTTTTAAATTTTAGCAAAATTGCCACGGATGAAAATCATACAAGATACTAGAAATCATTCATTCAGAATCATGGAATAACCTTGACAAATCAAAACCCATCTACAAAACTTTTATGGTACTGTAATGCATTAGAATTACTATAGGAAGAAGGTGCTTGAAAGAGTTTAGTCATTTCAAAAGCAAGTCATTGTAAATCTTAAAACTATGACTTCAAAGATACCAGCTAAATCATCATACTTTCATATCATTATATATTTTGTAACCATATAAATGACAACCATTACTCATCATTTAGAATCCCAACAGCTCAATCTGCCTAGAGCACAGTATGCCTAAATTTACTACAGAAAAAAATTTGCCTTGGTTTCCAATTATCACCAATAACTGGAATGTGATTTAAGGTAATAACTAGGTCTAACATGGGATGCCTTTTAGATCTATTATAAGAAGAATAAAATTTCCAAGATGAATTCATATGCATATAAAATATGCAACAAACTGTTCCTATGGGGGTACCCATTTATAACAACTGCAATGTGAACTAGAACAAATACAGACAAATTACTGTAGTTCAGGTATTTTACACTGTAAGCCATTATGTTTTGAAACAGGTCAGGATTTGCAAATGTCAAGGTTATGCTCACTTTTTTATGGTCGATATTATCCTCTAAGTTCTTGAAGATGAAAATAAATACACTTGGAATTCTAAGCTGACTAACTTTTAATCATGTTACATATGCTGAGTCACAGGGTTAAAGCAATAGAAAGTTCTTGTGCCATGGATGATCTTATATAAAAAAATAAAACAAAACCAATGGTCATCAAATGCATATTTATCACTGAACTAATCTGAGCTTAACGTTCAACATCTTTGGAGAAGTTTCCCATTTTATTAGCCTAAATGGATCTTGGAATTTAATGAAAATTAGTAATTTAATTTGAAAATCCTAACCTTGAAACTCAATTTCATCAGTTATACTTACGCACAAAAAGCTTGGATAAAATTAATGAAATCAATGCACAGGACAATTAAATCCCCTTCAACTTATCCAATTGCTCCCCTACATCCTGTAACCTTTCGACAGAAATGACGGCCACTTTCTCCGCATGCAATTACTCTGCTCTGATCTGGGACGACCAGAGAAACAACGAGAGGTTTTACTTGGGAGACCTGCTTATTAATGGACTGACCTTCAAGGCCACCTATAACTGTCCTCATTTCTAGAGACATACGACTGTCACGGCGCAATAAAGTCTTACACCGGCATGTTGGAAGACCCAAACATCCATTATAAATGGTGACATTGACCTTTCAATGAGAGGACTACAATTACTCAAATATGTCTATTCACCTTCTACCTCATACAGGATAAAAGTGGGGGGAGAAGAATTTTAAGGATAAAAAAAAAAAAAATGCTTCAGCTGGAACGTAGAAACAAAAATCAATATGAGGCTGTCGAGATGCGTCATGCCATCAGATACATTCCTCTTGTGGTCTCTACGTCTTAATTTTTTAAAGTCTATTTCCTATTTGAAAGGAACAACACCTCGTAGTAATGGGGGACTTTGAGGAGGGAGAAGTCTAATTGGTAAGGGACCTCTAGTAGTGGTATCACTCACCCCAGTTTTAATACCAACACCCTTTAGGGGTGAGCGAGCTGGGTATAATCCTGGCATTCCATGCAACATTTTTCTCTGGTATATTTAGCAGCATTTATACCTTTGAAATGGTGCTTTAAGGAGCATTTCACGGAGCGACACAGGTTGAGCCCAGAAATAGATTTTTCCTTCGTCAAAATCCCTTGTATAAGCAAAATCCGAAAAAAAAAAAAAATCTATTAAAGGGGAAAAACTTTGTAACAAGGTTCTCTTCCGGGATCACGAATCTCTCCTCTCCCGACAGCGTCATCACAAAATGACAAAGAAAAAAAAAATGGTAAAAGAAGCAACGTTAAATTACTCTAAACAAACAATACCTCTCATCCAGCAGGAACTGCTTACTTCTTCAAGACAGGTGAAAGATTCAAACAGGTTACGGATCCAATGTGTTACATGACTAGCGTTCACGGACAACAGATACACTATGATACGAAAGAAGTGGCCTCAGGGTCACGGGTGTGAGGCGAGGCTTCCATACAGTGACGTTCAATAGCTTATCATTTCGTGTGGCATAACTCCTGCATACATATTGCCTGCCTGGCGTAAACAACACGTATCCCCCATTGATAAACTTCCCCCCCTTATCAATGGCCCTGAAATCCTCGTATCATAAACTAACACGAAGAACATGTCGCAAATACTCTTCGAGACTATAGCGTAGCAGGAGGGACGACGTAATTGAGCATAAATGGTGTCAATGATTTACTGAGAAATTATGAAATTTATGCTTATTACTTTAGAATTGAATTTACCTTTCATGAACAGTATTCATATTAAAATTTAATCAGAGGAACACTGAAAACACCTGAAAGAAATTCAAATTTGAGGAACAAAACTGAACATTTATTCCTATTACAGAGAGAGAGAGAGAGAGAGAGAGAGAGAGAGAGAGAGAGAGAGAGAGAGAGAGAGAGAGAGAGAGAGAGAGAGACTGAAAATACCTGAAAGAAATTCAAATTTGAGGGACAAAACTGTGCTACATTTATCTTATTCCTATTACAATGAGAGAGAGAGAGAGAGAGAGAGAGAGAGAGAGAGAGAGAGAGAGAGAGAGAGAGAGAGAGAGAGAGAGAGAGAGAGAGAGAGAGAGAGAGAGAGAGAGAGAGAGAGAGAGAGAGAGAGAGAGAGAGAGAAAGAGAAAGACAATCAAAATAGGGCGGTTAAGTGGTTTCAGTAAGATAAAGGAAGGCCTTGCCAGGTAAGCTGATAAATGACACTCAGAACTCGAGATTAAAAATTAGGAGCTAAGAAATCAATACCTTTTCCCACACTAGACATCAATTGTCCTACTAAATTATGGGTATCAGAACATTGTAAGTTCTTGCACCATATTTTATGAAGCTACATTTTCTATGATTGAATAAATTTTAGAGTATTTAGTAAACCAGAAATCAATGCTGCGTTTCATTAAAAAACTAACTATAAGGTAACAGTTTTTTTTTCAGAATAGACTGTAAAGTGAGTTTTTTTTTTCAGAATAGACTGTAAACTAACATATTTTTTTTTCAGACTGGACTGTAAAATAAAAAAAATATCAGATTGAACTGTAAAATAACATTTTTTTTCAGATTGGACTGAAAAATAAAAAAAATTTTCAGATTGGACTGAAAAATAAAATTTTTGGGGGGATTAAACTGCAACCCAAAGTTTTTTATCCGGATTAGACTGTAAACTAAAGTTTTTTGGATTACATTGTAAACTAAAGTTTTTTGGATTACATTGTAAACTAAAGTTTTTTGGATTACATTGTAAACTAAAGTTTTTTGGATTACATTGTAAACTAAAGTTTTTTGGATTACATTGTAAACTAAAGTTTTTTTGGATTACATTGTAAACTAAAGTTTTTTTGGATTACATTGTAAACTAAAGTTTTTTGGATTACATTGTAAACTAAAGTTTTTTGGATTACATTGTAAACTAAAGTTTTTTGGATTACATTGTAAACTAAAGTTTTTTGGATTACATTGTAAACTAAAGTTTTTTGGATTACATTGTAAACTAAAGTTTTTTTGGATTACATTGTAAACTAAAGTTTTTTGGATTACATTGTAAACTAAAGTTTTTTGGATTACATTGTAAACTAAAGTTTTTTGGATTACATTGTAAACTAAAGTTTTTTGGATTACATTGTAAACTAAAGTTTTTTGGATTACATTGTAAACTAAAGTTTTTTTGGATTACATTGTAAACTAAAGTTTTTTGGATTACATTGTAAACTAAAGTTTTTTGGATTACATTGTAAACTAAAGTTTTTTGGATTACATTGTAAACTAAAGTTTTTTGGATTACATTGTAAACTAAAGTTTTTTGGATTACATTGTAAACTAAAGTTTTTTGGATTACATTGTAAACTAAAGTTTTTTTGGATTACATTGTAAACTAAAGTTTTTTGGATTACATTGTAAACTAAAGTTTTTTGGATTACATTGTAAACTAAAGTTTTTTGGATTACATTGTAAACTAAAGTTTTTTGGATTACATTGTAAACTAAAGTTTTTTGGATTACATTGTAAACTAAAGTTTTTTCCGGATTAAACTGTAAACTAAAGTTTTTTCCGGATTAAACTGTAAACTAAAGTTTTTTCCGGATTAAACTGTAAACTAAAGTTTTTTCCGGATTAAACTGTAAACTAAAGTTTTTTCAGATTAGACAGTAAACTAAATTTTTTTTGGATTAGACAGTAAACTAAAATTTTTTTGGATTAGACAGTAAACTATTTTTTTCCAATTAGCCTGCTAACTATACTCATGAGAGCCAAGAGTTACATCAGATAAATCAAGGTAAGGTACGTATAATCATAAAAGTAACCTATATATACTGTATACTATTCATTGTGATTTACCAAATGAGACCCTCCAATATTTCACATATTCAAGAGGACAACAGCTTGAGAAAACAAATTTGAAAGCCCAAGTTAAACACTGATCTTGTATTACTAATAAAAAGTAATACATGCTCGCATTAACAACTTTATTCAAAAACATCTTGGACGACCTTGCCAGATAAGATAAGATAGGGAGTAAAACTCCTGAAAACACAGACTCAAACAGTACAATGAATGACCCATGACTGATAGCTCAATGTCGCAGCTGTGGGCCAGGGGTACCTTGGCTGGTTTAGTTGGATCTAAATCTTTTTTTTTTTTTTGGTTTGTTCGATCATCTTCGTTGCAGGGTTCATTAACGAAATAAAAAATATAAAATATAAAAAAAGGAAAAAAAAGTTATCGTACAGTTTGATAAGATCGTTTAATTGGACATGATAAAGATGCACAACTTTCTCAGACATACAACAGCGTATTTATCGTAACCAGATGCAAGCTCTGCTTGTTATTTATCAGATACGAGTTTCTCAATCACATGCACACCCAGAATTGTCCCCGAGCTGGACGTTCATATTAATAGCTAAATGTAGGCATTATCATCCCTATCGATACTTTTGTACCATCGTACTAGATTCATTACTAAGTATATTGATAATATAAATTATTTAAACAGCATTAAGGTAAGACTATGTTAAGATCTATGATAGGCCACACAGCAATTTAGACAACCTACCTTGAATACATGAAATGAATACAAAGTATCAAGGATGTCCTGAGACACTTCACTTGCTTTCCTACAATTATGGTATTAGAGAATTATCCTTGTTCCGAAGACCTTTCCGGAAAAACTAATTATTTATTACGGTACCACCAGTCTATTCCAGTAATACATAATCGGACAAATACAATTCCCACATTGCTTACTCATCATTACTTAACCCTTTTACCCCCGGGGTATTTGGAAATTTCCAACCCTTCCAATAACTGGAATGTGATTTAAGGTAATAACTAGGTCTAACATGGGATGCCTTTTAGATCTATTATAAGAAGAATAAAATTTCCAAGATGAATTCATATGCATATAAAATATGCAACAAACTCTGTTCCTATGGGGGTACCCATTTATAACAACTGCAAAAATGTGAACTAGAACAAAACTAGAACAAATACAGACATAAATTACTGTAGTTCAGGTATTTTACACTGTAAGCCATTATGTTTTGAAACAGGTCAAGATTTGCAAATGTCAAGGTTATGCTCACTTTTTTATGGTCGATATTATCCTCTCTCTAAGTTCTAGAAGATGAAAATAAATACACTTGGAATTCTAATCTGACTAACTTGTAATCATGTTACATATGCTGAGTCACAGGGTTAAAGCAATAGAAAATTCTTGTGCCATGGATGATCTTATATAAAAAAAATAAAACAAAACCAATGGTCATCAAATGCATGTTTATCACTGAACTAATCTGAGCTTAATGTTTAACATCTCTGGAGAAGTTTCCCATTTTATTAGCCTAAATGGATCTTGGAATTTAATAAAAATCAGTATTTTAATTTGAAAATCCTAACCTTGAAACCCAATTTCATCAGTTATACTTACGCACAAAAAGCTTGGATAAAATTAATGAAATCAATGCACAGGACAATTAAATCCCCTTCAACTTATCCAATTGCTCCCCTACATCCTGTAACCTTTCGACAGAAATGACGGCCACTTTCTCTGCATGCAATTACTCTGCTCTGATCTGGGACGACCAGAGAAACGACGAGACGTTTTACTTGGGAGACCTGCTTATTAATGGACAGACCTTCAAGGCCACCTATAACTGTCCTCATTTCTAGAGACATACGACTGTTACGGCGCAATAAAGTCTTACACCGGCATGTTGGAAGACCCAAACATCCATTATAAATGGTGACATTGACCTTTCAATGAGAGGACTACAATTACTCAAATATGTCAGTTCATCTTCTACCTCATACAGGATAAAAGTGGGGGGAGAAGAATTTTAAGGATACAAAAAAAATGCTTCAGCTGGAACGTAGAAACAAAAATCAATATGAGGCTGTCGAGATGCGTCATGCCATCAGATACATTCCTCTTGTGGGCTCTACGTCTTAATTTTTTAAAGTCTATTTCCTATTTGAAAGGAACAACACCTTGTAGTAATGGGGGATTTTCAGGAGGGAGAAGTCTAATTGGAAAGGGACCTCTGGTAGTGGTATCACTCGCCCCAGTTTTAATACCGACACCCTTTAGGGGTGAGCGAGCTGGGTATATTCCTGGCATTCCATGCAACTTTTTTCTCTGGTATATTTAGCAGCATTTATACCTTTGAAATGGTGCTTTAAGGAGCATTTCACAGAGGGACACAGGTTGAGCCCAGAAATAGATTTTTCCTTCGTCAAAATCCCTTGTATAAGCAAAATCCGAAAAAAAAAAAATCTATTAAAGGGGAAAAACTTTGTAACAAGGTTCTCTTCCGGGATCACGAATCTCTCCTCTCCCGACAGTGTCATCCCAAAATGACAAAGAAAAAAAAAATGGTAAAAGAAGCAACGTTAAATTACTCTAAACAAACAATACCTCTCATCCAGCAGGAACTGCTTACTTCTTCAAGACAGGTGAAAGATTCAAACAGGTTACGGATCCAATGTGTTACATGACTAGCGTTCACGGACAACAGATACACTATGATACGAAAGAAGTGGCCTCAGGGTCACGGGTGTGAGGCGAGGCTTCCATACAGTGACGTTCAATAGCTTATCATTTCGTGTGGCATAACTCCTGCATACATATTGCCTGCCTGGCGTAAACAACACGTATCCCCCATTGATAAACTTCCCCCCCTTATCAATGGCCCTGAAATCCTCGTCTCATAAACTAACACGAAGAACATGTCGCAAATACTCTTCGAGACTATAGCGTAGCAGGAGGGACGACGTAATTGAGCATAAATGGTGTCAATGATTTACTGAGAAATTATGAAATTTATGCTTATTACTTTAGAATTGAATTTACCTTTCATGAACAGTATTCATATTAAAATTTAATCAGAGGAACACTGAAAACACCTGAAAGAAATTCAAATTTGAGGAACAAAACTGAACATTTATTCCTATTACAGAGAGAGAGAGAGAGAGAGAGAGAGAGAGAGAGAGAGAGAGAGAGAGAGAGAGAGAGAGAGAGAGAGAGAGAGAGAGAGAGAGAGAGAGAGACTGAAAATACCTGAAAGAAATTCAAATTTGAGGGACAAAACTGTGCTACATTTATCTTATTCCTATTACAATGAGAGAGAGAGAGCGAGAGAGAGAGAGAGAGAGAGAGAGACAGAGAGAGAGAGAGAGAGAGAGAGAGAGAGAGAGAGAGAGAGAGAAAGAGAAAGAGAACAATCAAAATAGGGCGGTTAAGTGGTTTCAGTAAGATAAAGGAAGGCCTTGCCAGGTAAGCTGATAAATGACACTCAGAACTCGAGATTAAAAATTAGGAGCTAAGAAATCAATACCTTTTCCCACACTAGACATCAATTGTCCTACTAAATTATGGGTATCAGAATATTGTAAGTTCTTGCACCATATTTCATGAAGCTACATTTTCTATGATTGAATAAATTTTAGAGTATTTAGTAAACCAGAAATCAATGCTGCATTTCATTAAAAAAATATAACTATAAAGTAACAGTTTTGTTTTCAGAATAGACTGTAAACTAAAAATTTTTTTTCAGACTGGTCGGTAAAATAAAAAAATTTCAGATTGGACTGTAAAATAAAAAAATTTCAGATTGGACTGTAAAATAAAAAAAATTTCAGATTGAACTGTAAAATAAAAATTTTTTCAGATTGGACTGTAAAATAAAAATTTTTTTGGGGGGGGATTAAACTGCAACCCAAAGTTTTTTTCCCGATTAGACTGTAAACTAAAGTTTTTTTGGAATACATTGTAAACTACTAAAGTTTTTTTGGATTGCATTGTAAACTAAATTTTTTGGATTACATTGTAAACTAAAGTTTTTTCCGGATTAAACTGTAAACTAAAGTTTTTTCAGATTAGACAGTAAACTAACATTTTTTTTGGATTAGACAGTAAACTATTTTTTTCCAATTAGCCTGCTAACTATACTCATGAGAGCCAAGAGTTACATCAGATAAATCAAGGTAAGGTACGTATAATCATAAAAGTAACCTATATATACTGTATACTATTCATTGTGATTTACCAAATGAGACCCTCCAATATTTCACATTCAAGAGGACAACAGCTTGAGAAAACAAATTTGAAAGCCCAAGTTAAACACTGATCTTGTACTACTAATAAAAAGTAATACATGCTCGCATTAACAACTTTATTCAAAAACATCTTGGACGACCTTGCCAGATAAGATAAGATAGGGAGTAAAACTCCTGAAAACACAGACTCAAACAGTACAATGAATGACCCATGACTGATAGCTCAATGTCGCAGCTGTGGGCCAGGGGTACCTTGGCTGGTTTAGTTGGATCTAAATCTTTTTTTTTTTTTTTGGTTTGTTCGATCATCTTCGTTGCAGGGTTCATTAACGAAATAAAAAATATAAAATATAAAAAAAGGAAAAAAAAGTTATCGTACAGTTTGATAAGATCGTTTAATTGGACATGATAAAGATGCACAACTTTCTCAGACATACAACAGCGTATTTATCGTAACCAGATGCAAGCTCTGCTTGTTATTTATCAGATACGAGTTTCTCAATCACATGCACACCCAGAATTGTCCCCGAGCTGGACGTTCATATTAATAGCTAAATGTAGGCATTATCATCCCTATCGATACTTTTGTACCATCGTACTAGATTCATTACTAAGTATATTGATAATATAAATTATTTAAACAGCATTAAGGTAAGACTATGTTAAGATCTATGATAGGCCACACAGCAATTTAGACAACCTACCTTGAATACATGAAATGAATACAAAGTATCAAGGATGTCCTGAGACACTTCACTTGCTTTCCTACAATTATGGTATTAGAGAATTATCCTTGTTCCGAAGACCTTTCCGGAAAAACTAATTATTTATTACGGTACCACCAGTCTATTCCAGTAATACATAATCGGACAAATACAATTCCCACATTGCTTACTCATCATTACTTAACCCTTTTACCCCCGGGGTATTTGGAAATTTCCAACCCTTAACCCCCAAGGGGTTATTTTTTTCCCAGCACATTTTGCAGTATATTTTTTATAAATTGCTCTAACAGCCTTAATTTTTGTCATAGAGAGGTCAGGTTGGTCTCATTCTCTTGGAAAATGCCTGAATTTTCTCAAAAAAAATTATCAAAAAATATGGAAAACAAATTCTTATAGCATTTTTTTGCAAGGACGTACCGGTACGTCCATGGGGGTAAAGGGATGGCTTTTGTGAAACGTACCAGTACGTCCTTTGGGGGTAAAAGGGTTAACCATAATTTACCTAACTGACTTCAATACTAACAACTAGCAGGATAAAATGACAATATCCATGCTCCTCACGAAAGCCGCATGGTCACAAGCTGGCCCTTCTAGATAATCCCGTCCATATTATTTTTAGTTTATTATTACCACACCATGAGGACAAAAGTTCTCCAAAGATAATAACAAAATGACAAAATCTTCAACAATAAAGTTTGTCCTTCGTTACTGGGAGTGTACCACTCTGACAAATCACTTTCTTGGATTGGACTACAGTACTAAGTATAGATGCTAATACATTACTGTACTGTATATATACAGTACAGTACATATACCTTTACTTCTTGCACATGTAATTTTATTGAAATTTCGTAAAATAACTGATAATCAAAGAACTTTTCTGTTACACTAAGCAATATACTTTACTGGAAGAACACAAGGTATAAATCTTTGGAACAATGAAGCGTAACTAATTAAATGCATACAGAATTGCCTCAGCTTACTGTGACACGTAGATGACATTGATCAATTTTCTATTACTGTATACAGTAACTGATATCTACACTAGCAGTTTAAGATTGCCCACTCTTACAGCAAACAGAGAATATCAAGAAATTAATCTTCCTAATAGGGCAGTTGAATTGGTGGAACTTCAGAAGTTCAAGCTTGCCGCGAATTTTTTATGTTGAACAGGTCGATATATGAACGATCTATTTTAACGTTACTGATCTTCAGATACTTTATATCTTTGATTTATTACTTCTCATATAGTATTTTTTCTTTCTTTCCTGTGGGCTATATTCCCTATTAGAGCCCTTGGGCATTTAGCAACCTGCTTTTCCTAACAGGGTTGTAGCTTGGATAGTATCAATAATAATATACAAATATTTTATTGGGAAACAAACTTGATCAAACATGCAGCCATGCATATCAATGACAGAAAATTTTTTATTTTACAGTCCAATCTGAACAAAAATGTTAGTTTATAGTTATAGTTCTTCAATGAAACACAGTATTGATTTCGGGTTTACTAAATATTCTAAGATTTATTCAATCGTAGAAAACCCAGAATAGCTAAAGTTTTGGACTTGCATAAAGCTTAAAGAATCTTATCTTTGGATGAGGTGGTCTTCGATATAGAGGTACAGGTATATATTCAAGCTACGAGGACAGTGATTCATCATAGACCAGACATGACGCAGCAAAATCTTTTTCAACGTGCCAGTTATCTTATAAATGCTTCAGGTTTAACATCATTTCTTTAATCAACTCTAATCTACTCAACATTAATAAACACATTTATCCTATCCATAAACTTCTATTTCCTAATGCATATGTGGTGGAAAAAAATGTTTTTAAAAGCTTATAGAAAGTAGAGACAGAATGAGAGTAACATGTTCTGATAAGGAATACGAGATGATAAGTCTTTTATTTCAGATAAGAGATTCCTTTATCTAACTCTTCCTTTTTTAATCTAAGTCTTAAAAGGGTTTAACAACCTCTGAAATTCTGTTCCTTTCAAAGTTCTTAGGAAAGGAAAGCTTGAACGATCAAATCCCATAAACTCGCAACACATAAATTGTGGCCCCTAACTCAATAGTCGCTTGAAAGAGCAATAACAAGGAAATACTGTATAACCAACCGTGACAAGACAATCTAAACTAATAATGTTGTAATGAAATGCCAATAATCTGTAGTACCCTAAAATGTTTCCTCAATATTAAAATCATTGTAACGTGACATGAAGAATGATGTACTATACTTTCCTCCTCCTGTCCACTCCTATGGCAATAAGACTGACAAAGAGGCTCTCAGACAACTAGTGAGTACAAGTTAGACAATCCTGTAATCAAATAGTGTATAGTCGAAGCATATGCTCTTTGACTGTTTCACAAAACCAAAACGAGATTGTGTTCTTTGACTCTTCTTTCTTGCTTCTGCCAATGCTATGATGCTAAGGAGGAGTCACTGACACACAAGCGTAAGATATAGAATCCTCTTCACATAGCACTCATGGGACACCCAAGCATCTTCTCTCCTTTAACACTCGACACTTCATGAGGCAAAGGGATGGAGATCTCGAAATAGGCTCCGCTGATAGGTTTTTGGTTTAGACCACAAAATAAAGAGACCTCCTACCAACCTTCAGCGTGGGTTAAAACAAGTGTGTCCATGCAACTTGCTAACTCTTCATCAATGCTACAGTTAGCAAAATGAAAGTCTTGAGGGTTTGATCTCGGTCTGATGACCTTAAACCTACTACAAGAATGCGTAGGAGACTTTAGTGGCCTGATGTTCCCAGGTGGGCAAGACAGCTTGAAGCTCTTCACAAGCATAGAAAATTCCCACTAGGAGGAGAGGTCTATGCTCTTCAGTCGGAAGACAAGGCTCAAGGCTGAGCAGTAGCATTTCACAGCCATAACTGAGAGGCGATTCTAAGCAAACATTGACAAGTAAGTCTGCAATCAGTAGTAACCTTTAACAGATCCAACCAAGAGAAAAAGATTGACAATTCTAAGCAAACATTGACAAGTAAGTCTGCAATCAGTAGTAACCTTTAACAGATCCAACCAAGAGAAAAAGATTGACAAATAAGTTAGCAATCTGCGTTAGAGAGGCGTAGATGTCCAAATCATTCCATGCATGTTGGAAAGCATCCTTAAAACTGCCTGAGGATCTGAACAAGGAACAAAAGCCAGGGAACCTCCTGTTTAACCCTGTGGCAAGCAGGTCAATTTCAGATGTCCTCACAAGGTAAACGCAAGGATATACACAGGGCCAGAATGCATATGGCTGTCCGCTCTACAAGGTGACTCATTGGTTTAGTCATCAACTAGCAAAGAGGCAAGGAAACTGTGCCTCCTTGCTTGTTGACATAATTACAGTGATGGTATTGCTAGTTAACAATACAGCACACTTCTTCAACTGTTCTCGGAATGCTTGCTGTACCTCCAAAACGATCCAGATGAACTTCTTTTGCTGATCACACCCCAAGTACAATTTGTACCATTTCTATCCTGGATCCGACTGTTCTACAAACTGATTTAGGGAAGAGTTCTATGGCCAGGAATTCCGTCTAGAACAGCTTTGCGTGCAATCCTCTCCAACATTCCTTTCACCTCTACAACGCTTGGCCTTTCGGGAACCAGGATGGTTATAACTTAACAGGGGGCTACACAAAAATGTTCCCCTCTACCTCTTCTTCTGCCTCCCTTCCTTAACTGGTTGAGGGGTTGGGGGCCTCGAAAGGGCTGTGCATGTACAAGATCCCCCGGAGTGGAGGAATTTACAGGTGATCCTTATCCGGGACACAACCTGAAGATTTGTCTGCAGACATCTTCTAAGAGTCACAGCCGTTGAAAGAGACTGCACAGTGGACCATGGAATCACTTCTCTCAAGCTAACTGCATATGACTCCTTAGTACGAGTGAAGCAACAAATTGTTTTAAAGCACCAGTGATAGAGAAGGTCACTGCTTTTACACCACAGAGCTCGAATCTCACATGCTCCTCTAAAGAATAAGATGATTACCCCCATCATCTTCACTAAGTACGTCAAAGCACCTGACCACGGGTCAAATCAAAAGAATGCTTAGAGGGTGGACATGGCAGAAGTCTCCATGGCCTTCAACTCAAGATGTTTAACTTTATTTTATATAAATTGATAACTCAACTTTTGAAGCAAAAGCTAGACCACAAGGTTGGTGAATAGTGAGAGTGCCCAGTAATTGAGGGGCATTATTGACATTTAAAAAAGAGAAATCTTATTATTGATATATAAGTATAACTTCAGCATACTATATATGTAAGCTAATGTTTTTATTTCCAACATTGAAAATGTAGTTGACTAGTTTTATCTTTAACCCCTTCAACACCAGGACATACACAGGTAAGCCTTTTACTAAGTAGAAGAAAACAAGGACACAAGCAAGTCTTTCATCCGTCCTCGCCAAGCAAAGCTTTCTTGTTACGCTAGGAATATGACCAGCTAAGCAGAAAAGAGACGTCAAGCTTTCAACGAAGTTGCCTGTTAGTGGCGGGTATGCCCCCGCCCATCTAACAGGTAGAGCTACCTTCACTTGGAGCTCTGGCTTAGGACTTACGTAGTCATTGAGGCGGGCAGAGTAACTTATGTCTCAGGTTTGTATTTTTAGGAAAAACAGATAATTGAAAAGCTGTGATTTCTTGCCACACACAACATAAACCATCAACCTAAGAATATGCAGCATGTGAGGAATAAGTGTGCAGAAATTCTATCCGTCCTTCCTTTCGAACAGAAAGACAGGGGAGATATTTCAAAATAAATGTAATGAAAAGTTACTCTACTGAGCATTCCCTACCCTTTCTTGAGGTGGAAAGTGCTAGAGCCAAGAACCAAAATCTGGCCTTTGCCATAGGTTTATTCATCACCGACTTGCTAGGTTGTGTAGAAGAAGCTCTGAGGTGGTTTATCTGGAATTACCACAACCCTTGAAGGTTACTGCTCTGTGTTAAGTCACGACTCTCCTTTCTCCTCTTTTCGACGGTGTTCACTGCGTCCCTCAGCGGGAAAAGTGTCATTGAGTCCAGTCAGAGGGCTGCATCCTGCCCCCCAGGACTTAAAAACATGCTGCAACATCACTATCTCCTTCAACCTGTACCTATTTGAATCACTGGTTTGCTGACTGAATGTGCCAAGTAGGTGACCACCTTTGCTCCTAAACGGATGAGGTTAGAGTACTACTGTACTTCTTTATCTCTGCATTTGACAAATACTGAGATAAAGTGAAGAAAGCTGGTGCTCCAGACCAGTGATCAAGCAAACTTATTCCTTGCAGGCTGGTCACGGCTACAGTTTCCATGGCCGTAGAATCAGCAGCCAAGAACAACTTACCTTCACGTACGAGTCTGTCCTTGGTGGTGTTTGTGGTCAGCACTGCTGTTGCAGCGTCATTTTGAAATGGGGACGGTACAGCTTCTCTAAGCACATAAAATCTTCTCTGTCGAGAGAGGGTTGGAGGCAGGATCTAGTGGAACAGCCTGAAATGGTGAGAACTTTCAAAGCCTGGAAACTTGCAAAATCACCCTTGCACAAGAACAGACCACGGAAGCTCTAGGGCAGGTCTCGAAGCGAGGGGTGCCAAAGCGTTTATCAATTACTACCATCTTGTCTGGATGGGTTCAGTGGCAACCTCTCCGATCAAGTCCAAGACACAGTGGAAGGTGGAATCTATCTCCTAAATCAGAGGTTGAGTGGTCATCCCCATTCCAGGACTCCTCGCCTCTCACGTAGTAGGAGGACTCGACAGGAACTACAGTATAGCAAGTTTCTCTTTCCCTTTGGAGTATCACGAGCCAGACTAAGACACAGCAGAGTTGATATTTGTCAACGGAAGAAATTTTGGTTCGGAGGTTGAGCTACCCTCAGATCGTCCTTGGGCAGGAGAGGGGCGAGAGCGTCCGTTAGTGTCCTAATAAACAATGCTAGTGATCTTGGACAAGACTTTGCAATGGTAGCAGGGAGGGTAGAGGACGAGTCAGACTACCTAGCACTTCAGCAGATCTCAAAGGGGAAAGAGGTTTTGGTACAGTGTTGTTCCTCCCAATAAACCATACATAGGAACCAAGTGTCTCAATAAGGTTCCTGATCGTTCATCCCATGCCCCAGTAACCTCTTCTTTCTCAGGGCTGCAAGCAATTATTCTCGAGGGTTTGCAGACAAGGAAAAAGGTGCAGGAACAGGCAAGCGCAGGTGCTTCCCCTTAAAAGAAGTTGAGAATTTTCTGGCAGGTGACAAACTCTCTGCAGCAGACAAAGAGCAATTTTCCATAGCAGCAAGCATGAACATATCAAGGGGCACCATAACACATCTCTCCTCAGCAGGTGGAACAGCTCAATTTTCGATCTTAGTGACTGTTAGTACCTGGAGAAGCTTCTCTGATGAAGGGACACCATCAATCATAAGGGAGGGCCATATCGAACCGAAGCCCAGCTCCTCAGGTGAGTCATCAACAGCAGTCACAGCGGTGGAAGTGCTTTGAGTGAGAGCCTGGGCAGTTATTAACCTTCAATATTGGAAGGCAATACAGTAGTCCTTTCTCGCTCAAAAAACTTCCCGAGGGAAGAGGAAAACTCTCTCTCTCTCTTCCTCCCTCATCAGGCACTTAGCCCAAGAGGAGCCGAGCGCTTCTTCCGCATTAGCTCAGGAATTATAAAGACAGATGCCGATGAATACCTCTTTGACTTCTGACTGCAAATAGTAATGTAACAGCCACATTCTAGACCAGACTTGCCAGGACATTGCAGCATATCTGTCCAGGGAGCCAACATCACCAACAGGCAATCAAACACAGATAACCCAAAGTGATAAACAGAGAAGCATCAATAAGGCAAAGTAGGATGCGGAAAGAGTATATACGTCAGTACACCAATGCGGACGAAGTTGAAGCAAAGGTAGCTCTACGTGCAAGGTAGGCGGGAACTACCTATCACTCGGCAGACAACCGTGCGTACCTCATTGATAAGCTTAACGTCCGTTTTCAGATCAGCTGAACTCGCATTACTATTAAAGGCAGCACACGCACGCACGTACCCACACACACACACAGGGAAAGAAAATTCTCAAATTCATTTAAACATTTCAAAATGATAGATACTCTTCATGTCAGTTACAGCAAGAAAAAGCAATTAATTGAAAATTCATTCTATAACAAAAAAAATCAATGAAAAACATTGTACAGTAGTACAAAGTTTATATCTGGTCAAGAAGAGATGAAAAGCAAACACTGGCAACCCACAGGGAGCATTATCGGCCTCTTAAGACTGAACGTACTCGTAATACAATTGGTATTACTACTGTAATTGCATTCCAATTTATGCAGCCAAACTCATCCCAATAATATAATTCAAGTTTGTAGTACTGTAGCAACATTTCCTGTACAGCATACATTATTTAAAACTTGGCTAAGATTGCTTCATTCTTCCTTAAGTAATTTGCTTTTATGAGAATCAAGATTGTAATGTTCAGCTGCAAGATGATTAACCGAGATCTCAAAGAACATAATGGTTTGGATACAAGATCGGACAAGGGGATGACAACTTTCAAAAATTGGAAGATGCAGAAGTAACATCATAACATTCAGCCAAACAAAAAAAATTTTTTAAATAAAATAAAATGGGCATCGACAAAAAGCTAATCCAGTAAGAGATTCAAGCAGGAAAAAAAAGGTTGCACAAAATCATTTCATATCTAACCTAATAAGATATCTGAAGTATAAAAAAAAAAGATAAGAAATATGTCCTTACAAAACACCTACGGTGCTGCATAAAATTTTTTTTTTACCTTGGATGTTGGGGGATTATTTTACAATACACAACAGGGAACATTGTCTCTCATCTTCATCTTTACATATTTGTAGAACAGCATGACGAATTTCAAGGAATTATGTCGCTCTAACAATAACTAAACCCATCATCACTTCCATTTTCTTTCCTTTAAAAGCTCTCATATACAAAGACCAACGTCTACCTCAATCTCACCATAAATATCCATAGGAGTACTGTATTTGGAATCTCGGTAATTATTTAAATTCTACACGGGTCATAAGCCAAGTCATATTAATAAAAGATCTAATAATGTATTGCTCTAAATTCTGCGACAAATAAACACATGGCAACCACCACTTACAACAGTCATGTCATTAAACGAACTTTCCCAAGTGATAAGGATTGGGTACATTTTTAAGTCGATACGTTGACAAGGTGTTTCCTTATTTATGTCAAATAATTGTTATTTGGCGTTTAGAGTATTTAATTACCTTCACGATAATATGAGCCGACAAAGAATATGGAACTCTATTACGTTTGCATAAAAAGAAGTTTTAGAGTTATGAGTTATATTTTGAAATAAAAAATTGTGAGGTATAACAATTGGTGTATCGCCCATCACTAAACTTTAATCCCTAATAAACAAGTCTTTGATGCAATTAACACACACATCATCCAATATCAGTCTAATTTGTGTCTACATATCCTCACAAAGCACGACTTTAATCCCACACTAGTCCATGACCTGGGGGACTGTACTCTCTCAACTCATGACCAAGTTTGGAATAATTCTAGAGGTAGCGCACACATGCAAGCACGTGCAGAGAGAGAGAGAGAGAGAGAGAGAGAGAGAGAGAGAGAGAGAGATGCAAGCACCTTGTTCTGGCTGGAGATATTTTCCATTTAAAGATTCTGATAAAAAAAATTCTCTGCAAATACAGTAGTCCAAATAATCAATCAATTTGACTTCCTCATTTCCAATATCATTTTCCTAAATTCTTATTCTAAAATTGTTTTCCCGGTCCCCCACAAATTAGAAAACAACTCTACTCTTAAGAATACAGTTATGTACAACAAATTAAGTCAAGAGGGAAACACACACAATATAATAAATCTTGAGGATGATGTTAACCGGTACTGTATTCCATATACGCACGCAGAAGCCAAGGATTTCACATTGTACGAACTTGAATTTGTACGTTGTATATGCATGCATGCTCTTTCAACTGGGCTCCACACGGCACTAGAAGAGTTGGAAGATCCAGGCCTACATGTCTGAGGACTATGAAGCATGAACTGGGAGAGGATGAAGGAGAGAGTATCAATTTAAAAGCTCAAGATAGAGACGACTGGCGTAATCTAACCGAGGCCCTTTGTGTCAATAGGCGTACGGGGGATGACGACAATGATGATATGCATGCATATACAGTTTTCTAGAGCATTGCCAAAGGTAAACATTTACTAACAGTACTGAATGATTGCCGATCTACTACAGATGAAAATTCTTATAAATAGGAAGATGCAATTTCAAATAAGACCTGCCTGTGAGAGAAGATAATCACAATTTAAATAGAAACATCTTAATCAATCATTTATGAAAGTATTCCTATTATTAAGTTTGAGAAACGTAACCTTATAAAGGACAGAAGAATGATCAATCTACACTCCTGTATCCCGTACTAGTCAGTTTTAGCTGTTGCCTGATCTAATAAAAATTTTGCAATTTAATCTCTCTTCCTCTCTGGAATTGAAAAAACACAACACCAGAATGTGATAATTTCTTTACATACAAAATAGCAATTACTTGGAATAGACTTCCAGCAGATGTAGTAAAGAGTAACAAGGTAAACGGGTTAAAAAATAAGTTAGACAAGATCATAAAAACTCTCTAAATGCTTGAAGTAAATCACTATACCAAAGAACACATGGATTCTCCGCTGATGGACTTAAGAGTCCGAGACATCCAAAATCCCTATAACTGTGTTCACCCCACTCTCACTCTCTCTCATACACACACAATTATAGTTTATTTTCTCCTAATTCAAGTAACTGAATTATTAGTAAAATATTCATAAAAAAAAACATTCAAAATCAGTGCCGTTCATCGATAATAAATCCAATAAGTGGGTACCCTTATTTATGCGAGCAATACTCAACCCAGGATGGACGTGTTCACCATGAATCCAAAATACAGTACGGTAACTCCTCAGAGAAGAAGTACATGTAGAATCTAAAATAAACCTAGCCTTGTCAGGGTGTACTTAGCTAGAACCCATATAAGTGTGTTCCTTAACAAACCATCTACACTTCTAAACCAAAGAAATCTGATTTGAGAAGGAAAATTTCGAAATTCGAACTACTAATGGTTACTTTACAGTATAAAATGGGAGGGACATATGAATTGGAACCCGTGAGAGAGAGAGAGAGAGAGAGAGAGAGAGGGAGAGGGAGAGAGAGAGGAGAAAGAGAGAGTGAGTTACAAGGATTCAGAATATCTCAAAACTTTTTAGTCTGTCTGCAGACTCCATTTGCTCTGAGAGAGAGAGAGAGAGAGAGAGTGTTACAAGGATTCAGAATATCTCAAAAGACTTTTTAGTCTGTCTGCAGACTCCATTTGCTCAGAGAGAGAGAGAGAGAGAGAGATAGAGATAGAGATAGAGAGAGAGAGAGAGAGAGAGAGAGAGAGAAGAAAGAGAGAGTGAGTTACAAGGATTCAGAATATCTCAAAACTTTTTAGTCTGTCTGCAGACTCCATTTGCTCTGAGAGAGAGAGAGAGAGAGAGAGAGAGAGAGTGTTACAAGGATTCAGAATATCTCAAAAGACTTTTTAGTCTGTCTGCAGACTCCATTTGCTCAGAGAGAGAGAGAGAGAGAGAGAGAGAGAGAGAGTGAGTTACAAGGATTCAGAATATCTCAAAACTTTTTAGTCTGTCTGCAGACTCCATTTGCTCAGAGAGAGAGAGAGAGAGAGAGAGAGAGAGAGAGTTACAAGGATTCAGAATATCTCAAAAAGACTTTTTAGTCTGTCTGCAGACTCCATTTGCTCTGAGAGAGAGAGAGAGAGAGAGAGAGAGAGAGAGTTACAAGGATTCAGAATATCTCAAAAGACTTTTTAGTCTGTCTGCAGACTCCATTTGCTCTGAGAGAGAGAGAGAGAGAGAGAGAGAGAGATACAAGGATTTTGAATGCCTCAAGACTTTTTAGTCCATCTGCAGAGACCCCATTGGCACTGGAGAGAGAGAGAGAGAGAGAGAGAGAGAGTGTTTTGGATGTCCCAGAGACTTCTTATTCCATCTGTGGAGACTTCATTTGCTCAGAGAGAGAGAGAGAGAGAGAGAGAGAGAGAGTTATAAGGATTTAGAATGTCTCAAAAGACTTTTTAGTCCATCTGCAGATTTCTTTTGCTGAGAGAGAGAGAGAGAGAGAGAGAGAGAGAGAGCCAGCCAGCTTTAGTAATGTTGAAAATAACAAACAATATAAGTCTCCCACTTTCAATAATAGTTAAGGAACTGAATTTTTACTTTTTTTTTTATCTATAACCGATGTTAATCAAGAAAGTCACGTGTGATGTTACAGAACTTTCAGTTATCAGAAACTTATGATCAGTTAATTAGACAATAATCCCAAAAGTTTTTTACACCAATTATATACTTGACTAATGTCGCGGTGAAATTTTTTGAAACCCAGTGACAAATTTATTAACACTTTGAGCACCAAGCGCTGGGCAAACGTTCTACCATTTAAGCCATATAGCCTTTTTTATGGACATTTTACTTAACAACAAATGCAGACAATTCTAGGCCACTACAGGATAAAGGCCTCAGACATGTCTGGGGTTTGGCCATTTTCCTCACTTCTCTGTCCATAAGGATAGGTGATGGAGGGAGTCATTATTCTGACTGTTCACAGCAAACCTACCTAGTATGGATAGCCCTGACTAGTACAGCTTTGCTAATCATGGCAACACACAAACTCCTTCACCGCATTAAGGTATCCCCAGCCATCTTAGATAAAATCAATTACAGATAAGACAACTTTTTTTTAATTCCATTATCATAAAATTTTATATAATGAATTTTGTAAATAAGTATTGGTAAATAACCAAAGGAAAAAAACAAGGGTAATGACTGAAGTTAAATACAGTATATCCAATAGCAGTCAAAAGTTTGACTTTAACACAATTAAAACACTGAACGAGAAAGCAAGGTTAGCAGAGACCAATTCAACATGTAAATCAAATGCAACCAGCTATGCATTTTTTTTAATATCTAGTACAGTACTGTACTCTGGATTTAATCTAGAACCAAGCCAAGCATTTCCATTAGTAACCAACAATTGCAATAAGGAAGGCCAATATAACTGAATTAAATTTAATGAGTTTTGTAAATATGTGAAGGCATTCATCTTCTCTTCACTCCAAATTGCAAAGGAGTACTGTATATTAACCCTTTTACCCCAGGCTATTTGGAACTTTCCAACCCTTAACCCCCAGGGTTTTTTTTTTTCAAGCACATTTTGCAGTATATTTTTTTTAAATTGCTATAACAGCCTTAATTTTCATCATAGAGAGGTCAGGTTGGTCTCATTCTCTTGGAAAATGCCTGAAGTTTCTCAAAAAATTATCAAAAATATGCAAAAAAATTGTAAATAGTTTGTTGCAAGGACGTACCGGTACGTCCATAGAGGTAAAGGGATGAGTTTTGTGAAACGTACCAGTACGTCCTTTGGGGGTAAAAGGGTTAATACATAAAATCAATGCCAGTTAATTAACGTCCCTTAATACTATCTTAAGTAAAAATAGCTTCAGGAATCCTCCATAGCTCACTTGCGTTAGCAACGTCAACCGACCAAAAACCTCGAACTACATAAGATCCAAACTAAATAAAACACACCTTTAAATTCATGATTTTGGGCCTCATAGTCTGGCCCTGGGAGATCATTCGCTGACCATGTACAACAGGAGCACAGGTGTTAAACTCACTCTTGTATGGATTTGTTCTAAGGTACTGGTCTTATTGCACCTGTAATGTAGCCTGATCTATACCTGTTGAAACAAACACTAAACTATGCATCCAATGAAGATGACATATGCAAATATACTATAGAGAACTGTACAGTATTGTACGAACTTTCAAATAATGAAAAGCGGTAAAAGGCAAGAATTAAGAGGAAATTAGTGGAAAACTAGATCAAAACTTCATTTGGGTTCAAGGCACAGTACTGATATGAACACTAGAGCAGTAGTAATGGTAAACTGGAATTGACAAATTTAGTAAATGTGACCGAACATAGGCAGAAGTGAATGCATAATAACATCGGTACATAAGGAACGAAGAACAGAGTTGCCATAAAAAAAAAACAAAGAGGACAATGACATAAACTACTCCCATCCAAAACCAACACGATATTTAAACCAAAAGGGGAGGGCCAAATGACTAATATATATCTAAAAAAAAAAAAAAACTTGCTATGAAAAAGTAATAGTACTGTACAGGAAAAGGAACCAGATTATAATCTGAGAGTTCAATAGAAAAAGATGATTCATAGACTACTGACAACATATTATGAAGATACACCTTCCTAACATAAATATCTTTGCAAGTAAATGTAAAAGTATACAAGCAGTATATGATACAAAACTAAAGCCAATTAATCTTTATGGAAAAACAGCAATTGAGTTATCTTTCAATAAATTTCCAAGATTGCACAGAGAGAGAGAGAGAGAGAGAGAGAGGGGGGGGGGGGGCTCCTCACTTCCTGTGTAAAGGATTCAAAAGGTTCATGAAATTAGCCTGAGAGAGAGAGAGAGAGAGAGAGAGAGAGAGAGGCTCCTCACTCCACATGTAAAGGATTCAAGTTTTATGAAATTGGCCTTTCCAGAGAGAGAGAGAGAGAGAGAGAGAGTCTCACTTCATGTCTACAGGATTAAAGTTTCTTGGAATTAGCCTTTCAAGAGAGAGAGAGAGAGAGAGAGAGAGAGATCCTCGCTTCATGTCTAATGGATTGAAGTTTCATGAAATTATCCTTTCAAGAAAAATCTCGAGAGAGAGAGAGAGAGAGAGAGAGAGAGAGAGTCTCACTTCATGTCTACAGGATTAAAGTTTCTTGGAATTAGCCTTTCAAGAGAGAGAGAGAGAGAGAGAGAGAGAGATCCTCGCTTCATGTCTAATGGATTGAAGTTTCATGAAATTATCCTTTCAAGAAAAATCTCGAGAGAGAGAGAGAGAGAGAGAGAGAGAGAGAGAGATCCTCGCTTCATGTCTAATGGATTGAAGTTTCATGAAATTATCCTTTCAAGAAAAATCTCGCTTGAGAGAGAGAGAGAGCTCTTCGCTTCATGTCTAATGGATTTAAGTTTCATGAAATTATCCTTTCAAGAAAAATCTCGAGAGAGAGAGAGAGAGAGAGAGAGAGAGAGAGAGCTCCTCGCTTCATGTCTAATGAATTGAAG